>NC_142931.1:149132726-149152726 GCF_046866305.1 Octopus bimaculoides
GGTTGCGCTTTCGTGGTCTAAACTGAATCTTTGGCTGATCGTTGACCTGTGTTATCACAGACAAATTCGTGATTAACATAACGCAGTTCTCAATGAATGTACTGTGTTATCTCGGATCAGGGATTAATGAATCTGCGATAAACGAGGATAAATGTATTGTAATGTATCTAAATACTAAATAGCGAAATATCATTTGTTGTATCGATGGGCAGCGATATTGCTTTTGGAACGTGATCAAAGATTAATATCGACAGGATGAATTGGTAACTAGTTTTTTCTTATTTTCCTGTGTGTAATCTTATGATGTGTCTTGTGTGTTCTGTGTATTAGTGTCGGAATCTTATCTAAAATGGTGGCGCATTTTTCAGGAAATTTTCTATTTATATTTGTGTTGTTATGTTCTTTTAAATTGCATATTGTAATGTATCCTTGATGCTTGTGCGTGGTTAGCGTTCATAAATAGGAAGGAATTCAACCTCCAAGAATATGTGAAATGAGGAATTTAGTTGCTGTTTTTGCGCAGAAACATTGGCAAAGATCATTAGCATAATAATAATTTAATAAAGAAATTCTCTTCATTATTATTATCATCATTGTTGTTAAAGACGGCGAGCTGGCAGACTCGTTAGCACGCCGGGTTAAATGCTTAGCGGTATTTCGCCCGTCACTACGTTCTGAGTTCAAATTCCGCTGAGGTCGACTTTACCTTTCATATTTTCGGGGGTCGATAAATTAAGTACCAGTGGAACACTTCGATCGATGTAATTGACTCATTCCCACCTCCCACAAGCTGCCCTTGTGGCAAAAACTTGAAATAATAATTATCATAATTATTATTAAGGTAGCAAGCTGGCAGAATGCTTAGCAGTATTTCGTCTACCTTTACGTTTTGAGTTCAAATTCCACCGAAGACATCTTTGCCTTTTATACTTTCAGGGTCAATAAAATAAGTTCCAGTCGAAAACTGGGGTCGCTGTAATCAGTTTAATTGCTGGCCATGTGCCAATATTTGAAGCCATTATTATTTCTAGTAATAGTAGTAGTAGAGGCGGGAGTGGGGGATTAGCAAAATCGTTTGAGTATCTGACAAAATACCTTACAATAGTGGTGTCACCTCTCAGTTAACGTTCGAACGAGAGGAAGCAGTGTAAAAAGTGCTGAACGTGGAAGCTGCGCTGAGTATTGAAACCATTGCTCCGTTGGCGCTCCTCGACGATCTTATAACTCGACCAGCAACGAAAACAGCGAAAAGACGATAGAAAAAAAGAAATTAGTTTTGAAGGGAGAAGAAGTTGATTCCGTTAATCCTGGGGTTCCACTGTTACTTATTTCGTAGACCCGGATGAAAGGCAAAGACGTCCTCGGTGATATTTGATCTCAGAAGCTGAGGAACCTGAAGAAATGCCATTAAGTATTTTGTCCGGTGTGCTGACGACTCTGCCAGATCATTGCCATAATAAAAAGAAAATAATTATTTCTCAGTTTTGTCACAAGGCCTGCAATTTAGGTGCGGAGAGGGAAGTCGATTACATCGATCCCATTTCCTAGTTGGTACTTATTCATTCTGCCCCAAAAGGACAACAGATAAAAATGGCCTCGGTGATATTCGAATTCAAAAAGTTAAGAACTGGAAGAACAAGAAAATTATCCTTTCTGCTATAGGCACAAGGCCTGAAATTCTTGGGGGAGGGGAATAGTCGTAACATCTACCCCTGTGCTCCACTCTTACTTATTTCATCGACCCCCACCCAAAAAAAAAACGATGAAAAGCAAAGTCGGCTTCGGCGGAATTTGAACTCAGAACATAAAAAGAAAAGGTGGGGCGAAGCATTTTTTTCGGTGTGCTAACGATTCTGCCAGCTCAAAAACTTAATGAAAAACGAAAATAAGGAAATCATCTACAGGGTAGTGTCCCAAATGTCTGCCATGTACTTAATTAAAATCTTATGCTAACTCACAGCCTTACTAATGGGACACACGGTAATTTTGCATTTTCTTCAAGATTCCTTTCACATATCTAGAAACATGTTTATAAAAACAAATACACAAGAGAAAAAATATTTTAATTACCAGCTGAAGACACTTTTTTTTATGTTAGTTTTCGTTTGTTGAATGTTGTAACGAGACAACTGGAATTTGAAAAACTTTAATTAGAAGCCAAAACGTGATTAACTATCGACTCATAAGAAGTGAATGGATACAGCGTTTCTTAATTTGCATCTCAATTTCACTTCCTTTCTATCTTTCTCTCTTCTTCATTCTCCATTGATCGCTGTATACTTCATTCACAAACAAGGAAACAAGTGATAAGCATATATATATATATATATATATAATTTAAAGATTATCACGAAGCATAAGGATGCGCGAAGCATTGACCTGTTTAGAAATAGGAGTCAAATTTCCAATTCAACTGCCAAAAAAAAGACTATAATAATAGTATGCGAGGAAACGGACAAAGAATTAAGAAATTAAAAAGTATATCATTAAGGACTATGCCATTCAGATGCTCATGTACCATGGTTTCGGGTGCTGTCCTAATGGGCCTCAACCTTCTTCAGTATGAGTTACTGGATTCAAAATTCTAAATCCGTCACGCTGTAAGTCCATTAGCGTTCTGGCTTGTTTTGCGTCGAAACCAGTCCACATGGTGCAAATATATTTATGAGCAAATATTCCAATTCGTAGATTCGAAATAAGATTGTTAATATTATTTGTGATTAATATTTGTAATTGATAATATTTTTTTCTACTCAAGACACAAGGCTCGAAATTTTGGGGGAGTGGTGGCAGTCAATAAGATCGCCCTCAGTACGCAACTGGTACTTAATTTATCGACCCCGATCACATTAAACTTCGATTCATCGCTAAAATGAACCTGCGACCAAAGTTCTGTCCAAACGACATGTTCGTGAGCGAAATGAAGACTGGTTCTTTGATTCTTCTTGGAGATCAGAGGTTTCTTTTGCCGGTGCCCGAGCAAGCAACCGAGAACCTCGTAACCTCCGAGAAACTGTTTTACACGATAAGTTGACATCGGAAGTGTTGCAGTATCTGGTCCTGTATTTTTGATGGCGATGCTGGGATCTTTGGCACTATGTATGGCACCCCGTTCTGCAGTTTAAGTGACTTTCACTGCCAATATTTGGTACTAGGCCTTCCAGGATTTTCCAGATGTATATCACTGCATAACTTTCCCGCCTTCGTTCCAGGGAGAATGGTTTTAGTTCTTTCAGTCTTTCCCAGTAGCTGATACGTTGCATTGAGACGATTTTCTTGGTGTAGCTTCGTAGGATTGCTTCGAGTTCCGCCGTGAATTTTGTATTGTGTGGTGACCATCGTTGAGAGCAGTAGTCCAAGCGGCTGAGGACATATGAAGAAGAAATTTGGAGGGCACTCAAGGACCTGATAATTTTACCTTCACGGCAAATGTTGGCATGGGAAAGACGTTAAAATCTACCGGTTTGCTCGCCCGAGAACCCGCCAAAACTACCAGAGCCTTAACGAGAAAAAATTCCCTGAGGAAAGACACCAATCGTCTCCAAAGAAGAAAATATGTAAAAGCAGTGCACTCTTCAGATGTTACGCCCAAGGCAGCAGCTTAGCAAGAGTCTTTTTTTGTTTAAGGCGCAAAAGATTGAGCAGCAGCTGACCTGGTTACATCAAGCGCAAACAATGAACCTTGCCCACCACTGCGCAACACCACCACAGTCAACAGACACGGGATGGCCTCTCCTAACGCCTGCACAGTCATCACGCCAATATTTTTACTAAATATTGGGGGCCTGTTGCATCATTAAAAAAGCACAATTCTTTTCCTGAGAGACCTTACTGCATACAATCAAGCCCTATGCATAGCACTCGTGGAAACTCATCTCAACCCTGATATAGCGGATGCAGAAGTACACGTACCAAAACATGTCATACTGCGAACAGACAGAAGGGAAAGGAGTCATGGTAGAGTTGCTGTATACATCCGTGACGACCTCACACCCCAGGTCTTACTGTCATACTCAAATTCAGTATGTGACACTCTAATTGTATACATAAGACAACATAATATAGTCGTATGCAATACATATTGCCCACCGGATGCTCCAAACCACATAGGTAAGTTTGAAGATTGCCTCAGAAGAATTAAAGAAACTCTCATGCAACTGTAACATATTTCTTATGGGTGAGCATATTTCTTTTAGGTGATTTCAACTTCCCCAACGTCAAATTGCCCGAAGGTCTCAAGGACATCGTCCAGTAGAAGATACTTACCCAAGGTGCCACGCAGTGGGACTGAACCCGGAACCATGCAGTTGGTAAGCAAGCTACTTACCACACAGCCACTCCTCTGTATATATTTCGATGACCAATTTGTTAAATAACTGTTAACTGCCTTTAATACATCCTTTTGTTGTTTACACCACCTGTCCTCGTCTGTTGTTTTTTTTTTCGTACATTCTCCCATATATATATATATATATATATATATATATATATATATATATATATATACATTCATTGAGGAAGAGATTGTGTTCTAAGATAAGGTTAATAATTTTATATTAATCTAATAGATAAATAAGACATAATGTAAAAGTTTCCCCCTAACCTATAAGATTAAAGTCCACCTCCCCACACATTGATGATTATGAATGCTGCTATAAATTTCCAAACTTTTGTCTTTGCCCAGGAGAACAATTATTTTTCCCTCTCTGAGAAAACTTATTGTCTTAATAGATACGCGCGTTATGACCTTTTCCCTTATCAGAGCGGTTAACAGACTTTATGACTAAATTCCGTCTTGGTGTTTTTGTACTGCTTTCAATTCCAACAATTACTGATTGATTGTTCATTGAACTAGGTTATTGTTAGACTATGTAACTGAATTCCCATCATCAAGTAGGCGTGTTTAGCGAATTTGTAAAGTAGTGCAGGCACGAGTAATTCACATCAGACATGCGGTCATTCATCCGCCATTTTTTCTGACTTGTTCTAAAGAAAGCTTTGAAGTTAATCACTGCTTTCTACTCTTTCCGGTCACTCGCGTGAAGCACGAAACAGCATCAGCTGTCGCTTCCGGTGTATCTACATACAACACGTGATATAGTCATTCGTTGCGTTCGCGTGCACTTACCTGGTCTCCTCTCAAACATATTCATGTCCACAGTTTCTTCGTTTTTCAAAGGGATTAGCAAAAATAGACGATAAGTAAAACGTCATCACCGATGACAACAACAAGAATAATAATGCAAACAAGAATAAGAGTAGAAATTAATCATAATAATCCTTTTTTTATTATTTTGGCACGAGGCCGGCAATTTTAGAGGTGGGACAAGCCAATTACATCGATCCCAGTCCTCAGATGGTACTCATTTAATCGACCCCGAAAAAGATGAAAGCAAAATCAGAACGGAAACACCTGAAAGAGGGCGAAGTATTTCGTGGTGTGTGTATGTGTGTGTGTTGTGAGTCAAAATAATGTAAACGGTGAAAAGCAATTGTTTTCCTTGTCATGAAGTCTATTTCACCCTATCACAGCATCAAAAGATCCAATAAACAACATGTCTGAAAAGAATATGTGTACGTGCGATTACGTGTACGTATATGAATGTAACACAATATATTGACCAAGACAAAGGGCTCGCGTGTAACAATAAACTTGTGGGGGTTTATAAACTATTCATATAAATATAATGTACTTACCAATCGGCTCTTTTGTTTATGAGCAACGAAAACAGAGATAGATAGATAGATAGACACACAGACAGATATGCATGTATGTGTGTATATACGTTTGAATATATATATATATATATATATATATATATATATATAATTATAAGGGTAGAAAATTTAGAAAAATTTTCATGCCGGTGGTTAGCATGCGTAATAAAAGTCAGTAGACAGCATATTTTCATAGTATTTATCAACAGAGAGTTGACCCTTTTTCGTGGTTTGGGTTTGGCTGCCCTCTCTATCATGTAAGGCGTCCTGTAAAAGGTCACCTCTCTGTGTATAAATACTATAAACTTTTATATATATATATATATATAGTTAATCAAATATATTCAATGAGAACAAAGTGTGCTGGATTTCAGAAAAGTGCTCTTGATATGAGAAATGTCTAAAACCTTAAAGGTATTTAGAGATTCAATTATAGCGGTTAAATATTAGAGAGTAAAAGCACAGAGGATATACGATCATAATATAAATAATATTGTATAAATAGATAGATATATAAAGTATGATTATTTCAAAAAAGTTTGAGATATCTTACAATCGTTTCATGAATGTTTTACACTTCAGATTGAAATCCAAAATTGATAATCATTATTAGATAATACAGCCATTCGTCAGAGAAAAGGATGAATTTCCGTGTAGTTAAGCGAATGACAGAGATGCTATTTAAAATCGTATGATAAAGATTTTGTTTTAAAATGTTGCTGGTATAGATATGTATTGGTACAAACTTGGCTTAAAAATTTTGAACAAATAATATAAATCCATGTTAAAAATCCTTTGTAGTAATCCATAATGGCTGTGTGTAGACAGAAGTCCCAAAATTCCTTTTCTGTTCAGTATGTGTAATCCATAAATGTAAAGGATCCCTTATTACCCACAGGGGTTCAACATAGAGGTAACAATAATATGTGGGGACAAAAACGAATGTAAGGGATGAAAATGAAAACTGAAATGAAGCCGTTCGGCCCCACCTCCGAGCGATATCATTTAACCTGTTAGTACAAACACAGTTAATCTTCATCCTTCTGAAGAATGTCTAATTATAATCATTGTGATGATCACGATAATCTATCCATTTTGGTAATTGGCTGATGTCAATTTTCTTGACCCAGTATTTACAGTCCTTATGGTATTCTTGACAAATGTTCCAAGTTTGCCACCACACAATGGTGTCGCCATGGTAATCCGGAATAGATGTCGTATTTACTTTCATTATAATCATTGTGATGATCACGATAATCCTTATCCACTTTGCTAATCGGTTTAGGGTCAATTTTCTTGACCCAGTATTCATAATCAACATTCACAGTGTGTGCCTTTCTTCTTTTTCCCCCAGCCGTTTCCCATTCATTGTCCACCTCTTCTTCTTCCTCGGCACTTGTATTGTCTTTCGTCGGTGCTGAAAGTGCGGCTCCCTCCCTGCTTTCCATGGCGATACCATTGTGTGGTGGCAAACTTGGAACAATAGTCAAGAATAAAAGTTTACGATAATCTATCCACCTTAGCAATTAGCTGGGGTCAATTTTTTTTAACCCAGTATGCATAGTCCTTATTGTAGTCTTTTATTCTTGACAATTGTTCCAAGTTTGCCACCACACAATGGTATCGCCATGGTAATCCGGAAAATATTGCCGTATTTACTTTTATTGTCCCATGTATCTTTCTCATCGTAAACTTCTCTATTTTTCTCACAGGTCTGATGAGGAGCAGTTTTAGGGCTCCTGTTTGCTTGTATTTGTATTTGTGTCGGTGGGGTGTGGAGAGGGTTGTTGTCTGTAGGGGGAGGATGGGGCAGAATGGGTGTGGGTGGGAGTCGGTTGGGTGTGAGATGGGGTCAACATTCACAGGCTGTGCCTTTTTTCTTTCTTCTTTTTCCACCAGCTTTTGCCCGTTCATTGTTCACCTCTTCTACTTCCTCGGCACTTGTATTGTCTATTATCGGCGCTGAAGGTGCGGCTTTCTCCCTGCTTACGGGCTTTTCTTTGATCTTTACGGGCTGTTTGTTCCAATGTGGCCTTTCAGGCCACATTTGGAGCATCGCAGGATCCTGCAACCCTCGCTGACCCTGAGTGTCACATCTATGGTGATGGTCTCCACTCTGCTTTCGAGTTCTACCCGGGACGCCTGGATTATTATGTCCAACCTCTGCCCTTGCCAGTTCTTGTGCGCCGTTTCTGTGACTTGGAGGACCACTATCTTTTCTTTGTTGCCCAGCAGTTCGGCAGGCACTAACCAGGCTACCTCAATCTCAAGGCATATATTTTCTACCCTGACCCTGGAAGCACGCCTCTTCTTCCGTTTTAAGTGTGTTGCCGAGTATAGCCTGACAGTAGTTACCTCACGGAACCGCTCCTCCACCGTTCCAAACTTCCTCCCTTTGGCAAGGTAAGAAATCCCTTGATAGATTGGTTTTAAAACTTTTTCGACTTGGACGGTCGACATGATTTCTATTTCCTTTGTTTTTTTACAGAGTTTGTCCTGTAAATGATAGTTCTCTCCTTGGTTGCTGTTAAAACTTCTCTCCACCACTACTTGACAACAGATGTTAGATTGTTTGCGTCCGCGTAACGTAGCGGTTCGGCAAAAGTATCGATAAAATGAGTAGCAAACTTTATAAAAATTAAGTAGCAAGGTCGAATTGTGCGAGTAAAACCCTTCAAAGCAGATGAGATGACTTTGTTTGCCAGTGAAGTAACGAATGGCTTTGAAGAGTCTGGATACATACTTAGAAATAGTAGAAGCTTCTAAGATGAAAGAAAATTAAAGGAAAGAATTCTTTGAGAAAGAATATCAGAGATTAAAGACTGTTTTAAAGTGAAAATTAAGTGGAAGGAACGTGATACTAAGAATAAACACATGGCCTGTATCAGGAATGTGACTTGTAGCAGGGATACTGAAATGGAGTAAGAAAGAGCTCCAGAAGTTAGACAGAAAGACACGGAAATTAGGAACAATGCACGGGGCATTTCAACCGAGATATGGCAGCCATAGGGTTTATCCAACCAAATAAAATAAAGACAAAGATTGGATTATTTATGTGGAATATACCATAATGGAAGAGAACAATTTGGGGTTATCGGAGCAAAATTTTCTGGTGTGATGCAGGCCGCAGAAAACACTGATAAAAGTATTGCACAAGAACAATCATTTAAGAATGATTTTGTGAAATATATCGTCGATAGGAACGTTGAATTACTCTTACATAGACTTTGTAATGGGGAAGGTGGTAGCGACTTAGTATGGGAATCCAGTAAATTTGCAGAAAGAGAATAGAAAAGAATCTATAACAATATGATACATATTGTTTATGGGAAACTGAGTAAAATATAATTCGAAGCGAGCACCCACGTATCACTGTTATTTAACAAGATTTTCAGTTGTTATGGGATCAAGTGATTGGGATAAGACTAGACATTGTTGTCGTCAATAAAATGGAAAGACACTAAATGATAAATATAGAATCACCGAGTAACAATAGAGTATGGGAAAAGAAAAAAAAAAGAAAGATTGATAACTATCATGTCTTTGTGGGAGACCGTTACCAAATTTGGCCTTACTTGATTTTTAAGATGATGATGGTATCGTTTGGAGGATTATGAGGCTGTTGTTTCTAGCAAGTGTAGCGACCACGTGCAGCCTTCCTCATTGTTTCCTGTTGATGTTGTACAGACTGATTGAGTATACCTAAGACCGAGAGGATTCAAGTCTTGCTGATTGTCGAGAATGAGAAAAACCTCCAGCCTCCGGCACTACTTGAGTGTGTGTGTGTGTGTGTGTGTGTGTGTGTGTGTGTGTGTGTGTGTGTGTTGTACACTAGACCACTTAAATATATTTAACGAAATCATGGTACATACTTTTGCTAATTATTCTAAGTGTTTATGTAGTCTCTAGCAGACGTAACCACACCCTCTTCTCCCTCGGCCTTTACTCGTCGATACATCCAGAATGTTACAGAGAGAGAGAGAGAGAGAGAGAGATGGATGCACCAGAATTTTTAAGTTTGCAAATAATGTCACCCTTTGCCCATCTGTCATGTCGCCATTAGTTTTATTGTCTTCTTCCAGACCATCTACATGTCTCTCATCAAGCAAGCTATCACTGTTCCTTTCCTGTGGTTTATTAGAGATTTCACCTCTGTTTTTCTGCTATGAGATTACTTTTATCAGTAAGAACTCTATTTTCATCGTTTCCTCTGTTGCTGTTTTCCAATATCCGTCTTTTGATAGCTTCGAACTCTACTTCTGTAAATCAATGATTTTTTTCTTATTGCTCTAGCTTGATCGCATAGTCTCTGTTCCGTGAGTCGAAACAATCCTTTTTCCTTCCATTGATCATACATACGTTGTCGGTGTCCCCTAATATGAACACCATTTTCGTCTACAGCTTTGCTCGGGTAGTAACACTCCATGACCCTTTTCTTCATCTCTCTCTTTTGCCATTTTATAACTCCTGCTCCATACCGAAGTGATGCAATCGCCCACTTATTAACTGCTTGGATTTTATTCCAGCCAGACAATTTGAGCGCAGCACCAGCCTCAGTCTTTGGAACTACTCCATCCTCAGTTGCTCTTTCATTTCGTTTTCCATTATCTCGTTATTATTATTATTTCTAACATCGGCTGGAAGTTCAAAACTATGGTGTACAAATATCGTTTCGTTCATCGACGTCTGTTCTTTGATTGGTGTTTGTTTTATCGATCTCGGAAGGAAGGAAAGAAAACAAGTCAACCAGAGAGAGTGAAAGAGATTTGAACTGAAAATGGCAGGAACAGACAAACCACGTGGTTTCGTTTTCAGACCCAGTGCGTGGCACCTTGAGCAAGTGTCTTCTATTATGAACCGGAAGCTGTGAGTGGATTTGGTAGAGGGAGTCTATGTGGAAGTTAACCGTGTGTGTGTGTGTGTGTGTGTGTGTGTGTATATATATATGTGTGTGTGTGTGTGTGTGTGTGTGTGTGCTTGAGTCTTTGTGTTCCTGCCCACTTTCACTGCTTGACAACCGGGCTCGGTTTGTTTACGTCCCAGGAAAACCAGACCTACAGAAAAAGTTCCAGACTTAAAAAGAAAAATAAATACTAGGGTCGATTTGTTCAGGTAAACCCCTCAAGGCGGTACTCCAGCATGGGCACAGTTCAATGAGTGAAACAAGAACAAGATAAAAGAAATAATATAAACTTACCGATTCTGTCACTCGACGGCATCTAACACCACCGCCACCACCACCACTACCGCCAGCACCAACACTACCACCAACACCACCAACAACAACAACAACAACACCGCCAACACTACTACCAACAGTGCCAACACCACTAATACCACCACCAACACCACCACCACCGCCAGCACCACCAACACAAACACTACTAACAACAATGCCAAAACCACTAATACCACCACCACCACCACCACCACCGCCGCCAACCCGACCACTACCACCACCACCACCACCGCCGCCAACCCGACCACTACCACCACCACCACCACCGCCGCCAACCCGAACACTACCACCACCACCACCACCGCCGCCAACCCGAACACTACCACCACCACCACCACCGCCGCCAACCCGAACACTACCACCACCACCACCACCGCCGCCAACCCGAACACTACCACCACCACCACCACCGCCGCCAACCCGAACACTACCACCACCACCACCACCGCCGCCAACCCGAACACTACCACCACCACCACCACCGCCGCCAACCCGAACACTACCACCAACAGCGCCAACACCAGCAGCAGCAGCATGAATGCCACTTTCCACCCACCAGTAAATATATAGGTGAGATTCAACCAGAGTCAAAACAGTTGTATGACCCGAGCAGATGCTGTCTTTATCAGCACCACGTGACTGAAATATTACACGACTTAGTCATCAGATAAAGTCTTGCTTATAACTTTTGTTTTATACATTCATAAACGAAAGCCAAAGAGAACATGGCAAAGAGATAATAACAAAAAAAAGAACAAGAACACAACCCTTACATATAAACACGCCTTACACACACACACACACACACACACACACACGTACATAGGTGTATATAAATTTACATACACATATTTGTGTTCATACGTATGATTGTGTGTGTGTGTGTGTGTGTGTGTATATATATAATGTACTTATGAATGTATATGTATGAGTGTATATACAGACAGACAGACAGACAGATAGGGAGAGAGGGAAAGAGAGAGAGAGAGGGAGAGGGAGAGAGAGAGAGAGAGAGGGAGAGAGAGAGAGAGAGAGAGAGAGAGAGAGAGAGAGAGAGAGAGAGAGAGAGAGAGAGATATAATTCGCAAGAAGTTTTCTTTCTCATTTCTCCGCAGAAATATGCATCAAGTCCGCAACCTTACAGATACCCGTTCACCATCATGGGATCTAGTTTTTTTCATTCGCAAAATATGCATTTTTTAAAAGGAAGTGAAAAGCCTTTGCCTTCCGGTCTCATTCGTAATCAGAATTCAGAGTTGCATCGATACACCAAAATCGAAAGCAATCTGAGCAAAAATAATGGAGGTGGGCTGGTTTTGCGAATGAGAAAGACTAGATCCCAATCATGTGTGTTGTGAGTGTTGTATATACATATGTGTGTGTGTGTGTGTAGACAGATAGATAGATAGGCAGGTAGGCAGGCAGACAGACAGATAGATATTCCTATGTATATATATAATTTTATGAATACATACGTATATGCATCTACATACACACACACACCTATCAATACACGCACACACACATATATAGCGAAAGAAAGAAAGAAAGAAAGAAAGAAAGAAAAGAGAAAGAAAGACGCCTGCAGAGGGATATTAAGTAATAAATAGAAATGCATGCAGGAATATCATGGTGGTGGTGGTGGTGGTGGTGGTGTTGGGGCGGGTGTAGAAGCGTATAAAGTTAAGGAATATTATAGCCAGCTGTGCTAGTTGTGAGTGGTTAGGGTTAGGGTTAAAATCACCGTCTGCTAAAGTTAGAACAAGCATATTTCCTAGCGCCAATTAACCTACTCTTCATAACCTGAGTGCTGCTTCAGATTGATATCAAGGGGTAAATTTGAAATCTTTAATATTCCAGCAGAAAGAAACAAGGAGCAACGAAGTGAAATGTTATCTACTTGTCTTTCACTCTTACCCAAGCACACCTCCAAATTTCTGTGTGTGTGTGTGTGTGTGCGTGTACAAACAGACAGACAGACAGACTGACAGACAGACATGCAAATTTGTGACGTGTCTCATACTTTTTAGGCACAGGTATGGCTGCATGGTTAAGAAGTCCGCTTTGCGACCACTTCATCTCGGGTTCCGTCCCAATATGTGGCCTCTTGAGCAAGTGCCTTCCACTATAGCCCCGGCCACCCAATGTCTTGTGAGTGAATTTGGCGGACGGAAACTGAGAGCCTACTCATTACATACATACATACATACACAGATACACATAGAGTGTGTGTCTATGTTTAACTTTGCGTTTGTTTATATACTCGTTGTCTTGCAGTTGGCCAGGAGAGACCGATAGGACAATTTCTAGACTTACAAAATAGGTACCAGGTTTCATTTGTTCGATTAAACGCTTTAAGGTGGGTCCCCCAAGCACCGCCACAGTCCAACGAATGGAACAAGAAACACGAACTTCTGTCCAACCACATATACAACATCTCAAACGCATTGATTATGTAAGCTTGTTTGCATAATATATATAATTGAATCACCTAGTCGCCGAATGTTTGAAACAGCTGTAAAATCCTAGCCTCATCTTTTAATATGAAAACATATGTGTAAGATCTCATACAAATAAATTCCTGCTGCTCGTCTATCTTTTGTCTATTCATTACTCGCTCAAGCTACGGATTTCTTAGAGCCAATTCATGTTCTGCTGGATTTCTTTGCTTTCAATAGGAAAATGGAATTTTAGAAACTAAACAGTCTGAGCACTTATGTTGTACTTCTCTATCTTAGCTTACACTAGCGTTATATATGTATATGTGTGTGCGCGTAAAATATATACACACACACTCTACATACACACACACACACACACACACACATATACGTATACATTTATACATACATACATATGTGTGTGTATATTTATGTAGGTGTATAAGAATATCTAATTATATTTATGGATATGTATATATAAATATTTATATTTGAGTCAGTGTATATATATTTGGGAAACATTATATAGTCTAACCCTTTAATTAATTCGTTATACGTAAAACTGTAAACAAAATTTTGGGTTAAAACGAGTTAACGGTAGATCGTGTTCAGCAACTTGAGAATTCCATGTTGAATTCTAATTGGAAACATATTCATATGGATAATCTTTTTATCTTTTATCTTTTACTTGTTTCAGTCAGTGGACTGTGACCATGCTGGAGCACCACCTTGGATGGTTGAGCCGAACAAATTGACCCCAGGGCTTTCATTTTTTTTTTCATTTTTTTTTTTAAGTGGTACTTATTTTATTGGTCACTTTTACCGAACCGTTAAATTACGGGACCCTAAACAAACCAACACCGGTTATCAAATAGTGGGTTGGGGCACGAACACAAAAACAGGCACATGTATGTGTGGATGTATATATGAATATGTGTGTGTGTGTATACGTATGCATATGTATGTATGTATGTATGAATGATTTTTTAGTTTAAGTTCTTCTTGGGGGAGTTCAAACCGGTTGCTATCAGAACAACAAGAGTTTTTGAGTTAAGAGAGTTCACGCTGTTTATAAATATGTGGTTGAGTTTGTGTGTTGGTTGAACTATTGATGCATAACACCCAAGTGTGTGCATCTATTCAAATAAAAATCTCACATGAAAAATTTCTAGAAAGTCTTTCAAATCTTCATTGTGCCACTTAATAGATTAAGTTTGGAGACTCTGCGTCAGTTTCTTTTGCTCTTTTTCCGTGAAACCAGGTGTTTCTCAGTTTTTGTGCAAATTTGTTTGTACATAATCTAATGCACCTCTGATGGGAACAAATAAGAATCCGTTACAAGAGCTGTAAGCATTAATTCGCCATAAATGTTCTTTTTTTTTTCCTGGACTTTTGATTTTATATTCATATTTGCTGGGCAGCTGACCTCTACAAAAGCGCATGACTATCGTTCCCTGTCCCATAGAACAATATCAGGTCTGGTATGTTTGCACCGAATTGATGTCTTTTATTAGCGTGTGCCACCAGTATTCCTTGTTTTTTTAAGGTGTGAATACCAATGTCGCTGGTTATAGGTAAGGCGTCAAAGAAATCCACTGGATCGTTCACTTGTCTGTGTGCCAACAGGGTGGTAAAGACACTACTGAACTGGTCATTCAGTACCTCTCCCCTCTTACATCATACTTGCTTAAAAATTGATAATGAAACACAAACCCATCATTCAGAAATAAAAAATCTAAATAAACCGTTAGACTAAGTCAACTTCCCTGGAAACGCTATCTGGTTTGAGAATCCTACCAACCAATCGAATTTAACTGATCTAAAGGGATCTATATCACTTCCTTCTTAGGGGTGAGGAATAATAAATAATGTAATCATATTTACGTGTGCGTATGCGTATATTTGTATGCATATATGTGTTTATGTGTATATATATATATATATATATATATATATATATACGTGATATACGTGTATGTATGTATGTATATATATATATATATATATATATATATATATATATAATGTATATATGATATGTATATGTATGTGTGTGTATGTGTATACGCATATATATTTTTTAGGTGTTTTTTATGTAAACGGATGTGCATGTATATATACACATATGTGTTAGAGTATGTGCAAGTATTTATAAATGGAAACGTATATGTCAATTTTGAATTCATCCACAACCAGAGGATGAATTTGATTAAATGAAATGCTTAAATAGTCTTGACTACTAATTCTGCCATGAAGAGAAGCCGTTGGGCCGGCGGATTTCCAAGGTACAACCCCCACCCCCAGATCATCACAGATCCTCCTCCAGTGGGAAGAGAGGCAGTGTGGGTCAAACGCTTCTTTTGGCTGTCTCCACACGTATACTCGGCCGGTGGTCGGAAATATGGTAAAGGATAACATTCTTCCACTGCTTTAGGGACCAATTCTGTAGGTTTTTACTCCACTCTAAACGCTTTGCAATGTTTGTTTTTGAAAGTAGCGGTTTTCTGATAGCAGCCCTCCCATGAAATCCAGCTTTGTGCAGCTCTCAGCAAACAGTTTTTGTGGAAACTGGGTTCTTGAGGTGGGCATTAAGCTCTTCAGTAATTTTGGGAGCTGTACTTTTGTGATCCTTTCTTACAATTCGCGTAAGAGTCCGAAAGTCCATATCTGAATGTTTTGGTTTTCTTCCAGAGTTTTGTTTCGATGAGGAGGTTTTTCTCTCTTTCTCAAAGGTTGTCATTAATTTCAAGACAGTACTTCTTGATACACCAAAAATTTCGGCTGTTTTTGTTACACTAGCACCTGCCATTTGAGCACCAACAATTTGACCTCTTTGAAAGTCCGATAGATCTGTCATTTTAATGAATTTTAATTACCTTTTTCTGATGATATCTGGAAAGAAACAGCAATTTTAGCAAAACATATTAAGCAACACTAATAATAAATAAGAAAAAAACATAAAAATAAACAAGCTTTTGACGGTTTTATAGATATTTCAAAATCATGATGCTAGGTGTTTTCATTATTTTGTCCAACCCCTGTATATATATATATATATATATATATATATATATATATATACACAGACATTTCATATATATTTATGCATGTGTGTGTGTGTGTGTGTGTGTGTGTGTGTGTGTGTGTGTGTACATATTAAAAAAAGTATAATACTTCCCGAGTCCTATAGACTCATAAGGGCCGGTTTCTCCGGTGCATATATTCCCAACCGGATGGGACGCCGGTCCGTCGCAGGATTACTCATTTTTGCCCACTGAGTAGAATGGAGCAACGGAGAATGAAGTGTTTTCCTCAAGGACGCACCGCTTACTCAAGGAAGCGAAACCACCATCTTGCGCTCATGAATTCATCACCCTCACCACAAAGTCACGCATCTTCCTCTGTGTGTGCGTGTGCGCGCGCGAAAACAGCAGAAAAGATATGTGCTATTAATGGTGTCATAGCTGAAAGGACTGTCTGTAGGTAGAAATTTTGATTTGGAAGACCGTGAACGTTGCAGGAACCCTACAATCGTTGATGATGACTGAATCGAAACGTCAATCAAAAGTAATCGAGGCCACACAACACGAGATATCACAAGAGATCCTCCGCTTATCTCATGACAGTTTTAAGGCATTTAAAAGCAGCTAGATACACGAACAGCCATGATCTTTGAGTGTTTCGTAATTTAAAGGAAAAAAAAAAACATTATGGGCAGCATTTCCATCTGCGATTCTCTGCACAAACTCAACAAAAGCGACCCATTTTTTAAAAGAGCGGTGACGAAAACTGGATTCTTTACAACAAAATAGAGCGAAAAAGACTCGGGGAAAACGAAATGAACGACCTTTGATCACTCCAAAAACCGGTCAGTAACCAAAGAAGGTGAATCTATGTATTTGGTGGGATTGGAAGGACGTCGTGTATCACGGAATGGTTCTGCAAAACAGACGTTGAATTCAGAGTTATAGTTAGAACGATTAGAAAGGGGGCAATCAATGAATAATGTCCAGAATTTGTCTATCACAAGGCTGTCATTTTCCTTCTGGATAATACTCGATTTCATGTTTCTTTACAGACCCAGCAGAAATTGATACATGTCTTTGAATGTAGGTAAGTACAAATATCTAAATATTGTTTTTGACATTTACGTGAAAAAAAAACCGTATTATGTACTTTGGTTCCCACCTATATATATATATATGTGTGTGTGTGTGTATATTTGTACTTTGGTACCAACCCTATATATATATCTCTTTCCTTTCCTGAGCGTCCAATAATACTATCCATATCACGTCCTCACTTTGTTGTTTTTTTGTTTTTTTGTTATTGTGTTTTTGAACTATATATATATATATATATATATATATATATATATATATATATATACAGACAAAACACAAAATCTCTTAATAGTGGCAGAACAATATGTTGCTGCAATTATCTGCTGCTGCAGCACCTCCTCCTCCTCCCATTAGTCTCCCATCTGGCTTTAATCATAAATATGGCTGCTGCTGCGTGCATTTGCGTATGTACTTCTATATAAGACTATGTTTTGTTTTCTTATTTGTGTGTGTGTGTGTGTGTGTGTGTGGTTCAATATGTTGAACGACACACACACACACAAAACGTTACACTTGATGAGTGTAAAGTTGTGGAGAGAAAGACGTCAAATAAAGATATCAACGGATGTTGCTCGTTGACGACATATTTATCGTCTGAAATTGCTCTGAATTTAACTTTGTCACTTACGCTTCTTATGTTCACTTTTTCTCATACTCGCTCACTTCTCTCTCTCTCTCTCTCTTTCTCTCTCTCTCTCTCTCTCTCCTTCTCCTCCTCCTCTTCCTCCGCTCTATGGTTGTTGTGCCTGTATATCTATGCATCTGTATGTATAAGTATACATGGCTGTCTATATACGTGTCTCTATATAGATAGATAGATAGATAGATAGATAGATAGATAGATATGGGTATAGCGAGAGAGGGGGCGACACACACACATATATTCTCTCTCTGTCACTCTTTCATTCCCTGTCCCCCTCCCTATCTCTCTAAACATATCTGCCTTTATCTCTTTCTCTTTTTCTCGTATTCTCTCACGCCCTTATTATCTCCTTGTCACGCTGTCATATTTCTTGATATTTTTTTTTCTCTAAGCATATTTCTATCTAGTTATCCATTTATGTAAGGCAGTGAGCTGGCAGAACCATTAGCAAGCCGGTCAAAATCCTTAGCGACATTTCGTCCATCTTTAAGGTTGATTTTGCCCCTTATCCTTTCGGGGTCAATAAACTAAGTACCAGTTGAACACCCCTCCTCACCTGTTCCAAAGAAAGCTAAGGTCATTTCATCTGCAGAAAAGGTGAAGGCCCCACTTTTGGGGGATGCATAAGGCACTATGTTTGACTATCTTAAAAGGGGCTACACCATCAATGGAGAGTACTATGCCAGCTTGTTGAGGCAGTTACGAAAGATTATCAAGACCAAACGCTCGGGAAAACTGACAAACGGGGTCTTGTTTCATGAAGACAAGGGTCCAGCACAGACGTCCCTGGTTTCAATGGTTGCTGTGGCTTTAGACTGGTTAACCGCCCACCTTATTCTCCTGATTTGGTCCCATCTGTTCCCCAATATGAAAAATACGCTTGGCTGGGAACCAGTACCGCCGTGATGAAGACATCATATCTGCTGTTGATGACGTTTTTGACCAACAAGATGAAAGCTTCTTCGCCAATGGGATCCAAGCACAGCAGCACTGATGGACGAAGTGTGTGGGACTGAAAAGGAATTATGTTGGAAAAAAACCCCTCATTTTATCACATTCCATGAGAAAATTTTGGTCAGCTTATGAACTTTTCAGCTGACCCTCGTAACCTCACGTTTGTAAATATAGACATCATCTGGAAAAAGTAAACAATTATAGCGTGGAAGACACATATTAGTAATTAAATAACATACAAAGACCGAGGTGCAGTGAAACTTTGTCACAGTTTGGTGCAACGAACATTTTAACACGAAAGAATAAATGTTTGTGTGAAATTAACAGCCTTTGTGTGCTTTTGACCGGTTAAGAAAGATCTTTCACGCTGTAATTGTTTTAGTTTCCACATACAGTGTCAGCTCCAATCATTCGCCAGACACGTAGATCTCCGTTAAAGAGAAGCTGTTAGATTAGAAGGTTACGAAGACAGAAATACGGCAGATAGACTGATAAAGCGAAGCAAATAGTAGGGAGATGGATATAGAAGCAGGCAGCTTGTCAGGGAGACAGCTGCAGAAAGGGGGAAAGAAAAGATGGGCGCTTTGGAAGCTACAATTGAATTGCATGAGCAAAGTCGGTTCCCATGGATAAACTGACCTATTTGTAGCTGTACCATATGACAAGCTCTGCAAAATCATCACGTAGCTCACACACACACACACACACACACACATACACACACACACACACACACAAACACACACACACACACACACACACAGTATCTCCTCCATCAAAAGCTACTTTTACAAAATGGATCTAATGTGGGTGACGGCAGAGGTGATGATAGTTCTGAGAAGTAAGCTAGCAGTGATATGGAGTGTGAGGAGATTCAGCAG
>NC_142931.1:149157726-149170226 GCF_046866305.1 Octopus bimaculoides
CCAACTGCATGTCTTACAACATCCTGTCCTTTATCAGATACTGTGCAAACAGATGTCTTTATCCCGGCTTCGTTTCTTGGCTTAGTAAAAGAACACCTGCTGCAGTCGTCTGTTTTATTCCCTGAATAAGGGAGATAACTATTTATAGGAGTATTCTTATCAAACAGAATGACATGAAGCATCAATTATCCTCGTGCCAATCATTATCTTAACATGTGGCATATGGTCTCGCTTAGCACCTAGCCTCGCAAATAAATACGATTTGTTTGAACTTCACCAGAGACCGGTAACAGAACAAGCATTGCCATGTTCCATAACATTATTTCAGGGAACGCGTGGAATAAACTGCTTAGCGGCATTTCTTTCAGTTTTACGTTTGGGGTTCAAATTCTGCTGCAATTGACTTTGCTTTCCATCCTTTCGGGGTTAATAAAATAAGTAGCTGTCAAGCAAAATCTCAGGCCTTGTACCTGTATCAGAAAGGATCGTTTCAGAACGGTAAGGTGACGAGCTTAGTTAGCGCATCGTTAGTGCGTCGACCAAAACGCTTAGCGACATCTTCTCCGGCTAAAGAGACATTTAAATTCCACTGAGGTCCACTTTGTTTTTCATTCTTTGGGAAGTCGATAAAATGATTGTCCGATTAGCACTGAGGTCAGTGAACTCTTCGGACTTGACCCCTTCCCTGGAATTCGCTGGCCTTGCGCCGTTGACCGAAGAGATAAGGCAGGGAAAACATCCAGGACATACTCACCTGTGTCTCTCTGATTTATCTGATGGATCTGTTGAGACTAACTCGGACAAAAGTTTTAGGGGCATTTAGGGGAAGTTCAAATTCCACCGAGGTCTTACTTTGCCTTTCATCCTTTCAGAATCGATCAAATAAAATACCGTTCAGGTACTGGGGTCAATGTAGTCAAGTTATCCCCTCCCCAGTTGCTAGCCGTGTGCCAGGATTAGAAATAATTATTTCAGAATGATAGATGGCCCTACACTCTTTGATGGATTTGTAGAAGCATCATCGTGTCATGCTCCAAGTCTGGCCAAAACCGATTTCTTCCAGAAGGAGAGACAAACAGACTGATGGACAGACAAATAGAGAGTAAGAGGGAGAGAAAGACAAGAATCGAACCCTGTACAGATCTGGGACTTCATGTTCTGCCATGGCCTTCTTGTGTGGTAGACTGAATCCTTTGAATTATAATCGATCCAGTGGGCATCTGCACAGTTTAGGTTTACAGAAAATGACTCTTGCCCAAGATACCATGCCGTGGGGTCGAACCCAGCACCTCGTGATTTCAGAGCGAACTCTTCGGCCAGGTTGCATCCTCTCGGACAGTAGATGGTGGTATTAAATGAGAAATAAACTGACTGAACCGAGTTTATTCTATCTTACCAGGATTCCGAACAGTTTCCATTTACCGTCTGCCCACTCAGTTTCATTCAGAGTGTTTGGGTCAACTCGCGGCTTTCACCGAAGCCATATGCTGCAGGACAGAAGCAGAGGAATTGCCTGCTGCTTGCCTCTCTCTCTCTCTCTCTCTCTCTCTCTCTGTCCCTCTCTATCTCCTTTTTTTCTCTCTCTCTCTCTCTCTCTCTCTCTCTCTTCTTCCTCTCTCTCTACCTCCCTTCATCATCTGACCACTTCTCCCTTCCCACTCCATTCATCTCTCTTCCTCTCCTTACACTTTGTGTATCCCACCTCCTGACTCCTTAAAACTAATTCTTTCCCTCCCCTCCTTGAACCCTTCGCAATATTCCTTCGCGAACCTTAGACAGACACCTACGCCATTCAGACTAAATACCAAATGTTTCGATTCTTCCCGACTGAGGGCCGCCAGTAAAAGCCATATGAGTGAGGGCAGCTGTTCGCCTTCCTCTGATTCGTCTATAAAATATAATTAGAATAACTACCTTTGCACATGAAAATTTATAACTAATTACTTTCTAATTGCCAATATGTCTCTGAGTAGTAGGAAGAGAGAACTAAAGGCGGGAGTAGACACCTCACGGTATTTATCTCACAAAATTCTTAATTGGTATTCTATATTGAGGTTGATCTGGGGCTACAGTAGAAGACACTTGCTTAAGACACCGTGCAGTAGGATTGAACTCGAAACCATGTGGTTGCAAAGCGAGCATCTTCCCTATACAGTCACGCCTTGTATACATGTGTGCATGCATGTCATTCTTCGCTTTTATTTCAATAGAGAAAAAGGCGGTCTCTAACCTAGATCCAAGGTTCCTTCATTGGAATTTCAACATCAACAACAGGATATGTATGTATGTATGTATGTACAGTGGTTGAACAAAATAATGGAAACACATAGCATCATAATTTTGGAATATCTATAAAACTGTCAAAAGCTTGTTTATTTTTGTGTTTTTTGATTTATTATTAGTACTGCTTAGTATGTTTTGCAAAAAGTGCTGTTTCTTTTCAGATATCATCAGAAAAAGGTAATTAAAATTCATTAAAAAGACAGATCTATTGGACTTTCAAAGAGGTCAAATTGTTGGTGCTCGTATGGCAGGCGCATGCGTAACGAAAACAGCCGAGATGTTTGGTGTATCAAAGAAGTACTGTCTTGAAAGTAATGACAACCTTTGAGAAAGAAAGGAAAACCTCCTCGTTGAAACAAAACTCCTGAAGAAAACCAAATCTTTCAGATAGGGAGCGTCGGACTCTTACGCGATTTGTTAGAAAGGATCACAAGAGTACAGCTCCCAAAATAGCAACGTTCTCATGCTGCTGGAGCTTTGCGATGAACATGAACTTTACATTGCAAGCACTTATTTTATGCACAAAGGTGATCACACAACAACGTGGATGCATCCAAAGTCTAAAGTTTGGCATTTTCTGGATTATGTCAGCATCCGCAAGAGTGACATCTATGACATTTGTAATGTCAAGTCATTTCATGGATCGGAATCAGTCTGGTGCGAGTAAAGTTCCGGGTGATGATTAGAGCTAAAGAGAGAAGAGGGCCAGTTGGCATTCCTTGGCATCTGAATGTCCACAAGATATATGATGCTGTGTTGAGGAAAGAGCATTGAAAATACTACAGAATGGGAAGATTTTCGAGACCAGGTTCTTCAATGTGCTGCTGAAACACTGGGATATTCTACTGCCAGACACAGAGACTGGTTTGATAAAAATGATGCTGAAGTTCAGTGACTATTGGTTGTAAAGCTCCATGCCCTCAATGTATTGCTGCTCAGAGGACATTCAGCTGTGCAGCGAAATCTAGCACTTGTCCAATATAGCAGTGTAAATCACTACTGCAGTGATCTCTCAGGAAGATGCAGAACACTTGGTGGGAGGATCTTGCTCGTGATGTTCAGGCTGCTGCTGATGCAAATGACACCAAGAAGCTTTACCATCTTATGAAGCAAGATTATGGGCCTAAAAGATAAATTCCTCTATTTACATAATATCGAGGTCTCATTCATTCTTTTGTTGTCACAATATTACTATTAATATATATATATATATATATATATATATATATATATATATATATATGTATATATATATATATACCGGAGTAAGCACATAAATGTACAACAATGTGGAAAAAAGAGTACTCAAATACCGGAGGTAGAGTAATATGCTTTATTTAAAAGCAGGAGAAATATAACAAAAGCTGTTACGCAGAGATTCCCGTTCGTCGGACAGTTTTGTTATATTTTTGCTGCTTTTAAATTAAGTATATATATATATATATATACATATATATATATATATATATATAGTTCAAATTTATAGAAAAGCGAAAGACAAAGACAAGTGTAGGAACAACAAGCAAGTGTATTAGTTTGGCGCTCAGGAAAAATGGAAAAGTCTTTTACGTTTCGAGACTACGCTCTTCGACAGAAAGGATTAAAAAGAAATAAATAGACAGCGAATGAAAAAGAAAAATGTGTGGAGTTCTGCGGTCCATAAACGAATATATATATATATATATATATATATATATATATATATATATATATATATATATATTCGTTTATCTATTTAGTTATATTAAGGGCATTACTATACATAAATGCCTCACGCTAGGAGGGACTCTTAAATTCGAAACTACCATAATAATACGTTTATTATGGTAGTTTTGACTTTAACAGTTCCTTCTAGCGTGAGGCATCTATGTATAGCAATGCCCTTAATATAAATAAATATAGTTAAAGGGAATAATTAATAAATTTTTCCCATATGAGGTTTTTCACGCTAACTACTTGATAAATTCTTATAAGGATTTTATCCTATATTCAAATTTATATATATATATATATATATATATATATATAAACAATATATGAGTATATGCATATATATGTACATGTATGTACATACCTTCATCTACTGTGTGTGTGTGTGTGTGTGTGTGTGTGTGTGTGTGTATAGGCGCAAGCGTGGCTGATTGGTAAGAAGCTAGCTTCCCAACCACATGCTTCCGGGCAAGTGTCTTCTACTGTAGTCTCGGGCCGACCAAAGCATTGTGAGTGGATTTGCTTGACAGAAACTGAAAGAAGCACGTCGAATGCGCGCGCGCATGTACGTTTTTGTGTTTGATAACCGGCTGTGGTGTGTTTGCGTCTCTGTAACTTAGCAGTTAGCAAAGAGACCGATGGAGTAAGTACTTCGCTTAAAAAAGAAGTACTGTGGTCGATTGAATCATTCAAGGCTGTGCCACAGCATGGCCGCAGTCTAATGACTGAAACATGTAAAAGAGAAAATATTTTATCTCTTACTTTATTTTATTTCATTTTACTTTATTAACATATATTTCTTCAAATGTTTGAAGGTGGTGCTCCAGCCTGGCCACAGTCCAATGGTTGAAACTAGTAAAACAATAAAAGATATATATATATATATATATATATATATATATATATATATATACGTATATATACGTATATTATAATATAATATAATATATATTTGAAAGAGATCGTAGTTGTCTCCCTTGCATCGATTCATATTTAACATTTCAGTGAAGTTTTGTCTTGTTCGGTTTCTTTCAGTTGTTCGTTCATCATTCTTTCTAAACAATGAAAGGAAATTGTTTTAGGGTCGGAGGAAGAAAAATTGTTATTCTTTTCGACATTTAGTTACAAGTTCAATGTCTTCAAAAGTCATTTTTTCTCTCTATCCTTCGAAGTCGATGAAATAAAGTCAGACACTGCAATTGGCCTAATTGACAGAATCCCATAAATTTTAGGTTTCCTTTTAATAATAACGATTATATATATTTTTTTCTTTTAATCAAATCTTTCAGATTTGTTTTTATTTATTTATCTATTTATTTATTACGGCTACTTTTGTTCTCAATTTAAATATTACTAATGTTAAATTTGCTGTATAATTCAATCATTCTATACACCCAGCACCCAAATTTCCGGGACCTTCTACCTAACATTAGAAACAATTATTGCAGTCACCGGCGGCAGCGAACATCATTATCACCACCACCATCACCATCATTATCATCAACATCATCACAACCGCCACCTTCACCACTATCACTATCATTATCATCATTTTTCTCCCCACCCCTCCCCAACTTGACTGAACTCTAACGCAATTGCTATCAAAAAGAATTCCCAGTTCTGTGAGTGGGGAACGCTGCTAAGGAAGGATACCGACAGAGGAGGGGTGCCGTAGCTAACTCCCTGACCATAACTGCTGAACGTAGTGTTACAACTTGTCGATGGTTTTTGGTTAGGGAAGCTGAAAGTGAGGGATCCCGAACAGGTCCATCCACGACAATCTGCTCTTCTTGCAATACCACAGAAATTTGGGGAAATAAATCTGATTTTGGTGGCGCCCTGATCAACATGAATCAATTGGAAGCTTTCGAATAATATCTTCAAATTCCGCCGAGGTCATCTTTTCATTTCATTCTTTTGTGGTCGATAAAATAAGTAGCAGTCGATCCACCAAAATTTCAAGCTTTGTACCTACAACAGAAAGAATTATTACTTAACAACCGTCCGAAAAGCGGCCTTATTTGGGCCTGTTTCCAGAGACTGGATTGCTGCAATGGACATTGCAATCTACTCGCTATGCAGAGTAAACGGTCACTTGTCTAAGCGTTTCGCCTCATTGTTTCAAACAGCTGATGATATCCCTTCCCGTCTCGCATGCTGACTTTGAAGCCACTGCTGTGGAAGCTGGAACGTTTGACGAGTATCTTTTTTTCAAATGGGACGCGATGGGGCCATATCAGTGTATGCAGACGACGTTACCATAATAGTAACGGATGCTACTATTATGAAGTGGAGGTGGTTGACACGTCTCTAAAAGAATGCGAGGGGAAGACAGGATCAAAAACCAGCCAAGGCAAGTCAGTGGGTTTATAGCTCAGTACCTGGAGAGCAAGTCCACAGCGTCGGAAGACATTATGAGGCACTGGACCGATAAACCATTTAAGTTGTTCGGTTCAACCCTATATCAGTAGGAGCTGGAACGTGGTAGCGAACATCGTAGCTGTATAAATGCATATGGCCTGGGGTCACTCTGGAAGCAGGTTCACCCGTTCAATGAACGCAGATCTCTAACTTTGCTTGTGAGAGCCATCGGTGAAACCAGGATTTCCGATACGTGCACATTAGCACCCATTTTTGTCAACTTCAAGATCTTCGCATCTCTTACTCGGACCGAAATATGGGGGATGCAGGGATACTACGGAAGACCTGAGCCTCAAGATACGGTCGATCTTCCTGGACCTGGAAGGTAAGTTGGTGGTCCTGGACATGAACAGTAGCAAAGGTGAAGTTTTTCCTTCAGATGTAAATCCACTGGGGTTGTGGTGAGTATTGAACCCAGCGCACCAGTGGTGAATTATGAAGACATTAAAAGTGACATAAAATGGTAAGTTGAGATTATTTTTAAAGAACTGTTAAAGACTCTTTGTTTGAAATTATTGAAATCACGTAATCATCCCGGAGCGGGGCCGGGGTGACCGTTTCACCTTCATCGTAAAATTTCATTTTATTCATTTTTCATGTGTTAATTGTCCCCGCATGTATGTTTGTCCCCTCTATGTTGGCCCCTTGTGGGTAATAAAAAATCAACTTAGTGCAAGTTTTGAAGAGTACAGTTCGATTTTAACAGTTATTTTTTCAAAGCTATAATGGAAGTGACAAAGGAGCATATTCGGCATATTTTGCTTTATGAGTTCAATAAAGGCAACAACGCGACGGAAAGTGCGAGGAATATTAATGCAGTATATGGGGATTGGACAATAAGTGTAAACCAGTGTCAACAATGGTTCCAGAAATTCCGAGCCGGAAACTACAGCCTAGAAGACAAGCTTCGTTCTGGGAGATCTGTAAAGCAGGATGAAGACGTCCTGCAAACCCTGATAGGGTAAAATCTCATTGTAACTGTTGAGAAACTAGCAGATTTGATCATTCAACCATTCATCGATACCTGCATAGCATCAGAAAAGTCAGCAAATTGGGTCAATGGGCTCGTCACAAACATTCCGAGTCTAATCGTGTACAGAGAGTGAATGTGTGCTCTTCTTTGCTGTCACGTCTCATGAATGAACCATTTTGGACCGAATGGTGACTGGTGACGAGAAATGGGTTCTCTATAAAAATGTCAAGTGCTAAAGACAGTGGGTAGAGAAAGGAGAAACACCAGCACCCCAGGATAATGAAGGCCTTCACCAATGCAAGGTGTTATCTGTTTGATGGGATATGAAAGGTTTAGTCCACTTTGAATTTTTAAACCCAAACCAAACAGTAATAAAGGAGATATAATCTTTTCTACTCTAGGCATAAGGTCTGAAATTTTGGGGGAGGGCCAGTCGATTAGAATGACCCAGTACGCAACTGGTACTTAATTTATCGACCCCAAAAGGATAAAAGGCAAAGTCGACCTCGGCCACATACAGCGAAGATGACATTTGAATGGGAAACGATGCCACCCACCATATTCACCGGACATTGCCCTATCTGATTATCATTTATTCCATAGTCTTCAAAATCATTTGGACGGATTAAGAAATATGAATTCTGTAGACAAGGTCAGAACAGTACTGGAGGAGTATATTTTGTCACAGACAAGTGAATTTTGGAAGAGGAGTCTTGCAAGCCTACCAGATGGATGGAAATAATAAAAAGTATTTTAAAAAACCGCATTATATATATATATATATATATATATATATATATATATATATATATATATATATATATATAACTACACGACACACTTGTATAGCGCTGCAGCACTAAGAACGTTTGCACTGTTATAGCATGACAATTATTTAAAAGCAAAAACACAAATAATTTATTCTGTAAAACTAACACAATTCTTAGCTTTTTTTCATCCATTTTTTCTGGGGTTTGGGCAGCAGGGGTGAGGAGAGGATTTCTCTTTTTCCTTTTCTCTGTTTTATATTTTATCTCTTTTTTCTATTTTCCTCTTTCGTTGTTTACTTTGTTACTTGAATCTATGTTATCTCATACAAAATATATTATTGTTTAAAAGTTCTTTTTGTTTTTGCTCGTTTATTATTTTTTTTCTAAAAACACCTGATTATAAAAAATACAACTTAATTTTAACAAGATGTTCGTTGGTATTCTTGTCTGATTACCAAGTTCAAGTAGGGTTAGGCTTTAATGATGATGATGATGATGATGATAACAAATAATAATGATAATGATAAAATGTATACCAGTTAATGCTTATGGAGAAGCTTTTTTCTTTTTTTGTCTTTTCAAATTTTAAAGTTGAATAACGATTCTATAAAAAATAACAAATATAGGAATGGGAATTACATCAAAAATGAAGGTACAAATTAAAAACAAACAAGAAAATAACCAAAATGTTGTTATATTGAGACACACACACACACACACACACACACACACACACACACACACACACATATACCCATATATATGTGTGTGTATGTGTAAATCTATGTGTTTGTATGTATGCTTGCGTCTCGTGGAACCGGATGGCTTGGTGGTTAAGGGTCTGAACTCGTGACCATGAGATTGTGATTTCGGTTGGTGAATCGGGCGATGTGTTGTGCACTTGAGCGAAACACTTCATGTTACTTCAGTCTACTCATATGATTAATCCTCCGACTGACCGGCGTCCCGTTCAGTGTGGATGGGCATATACGCCACGGGATCCAGAGAAACCAGCCTTATAAGCCTAGGGCTCGGCAAGAACCTTTGATTCTTTCATCATATATATATATATATGATGCTAGTGTGCTACAATATGTGTGTGTGTATGTATATATATATATATATATATATATATAGTTCTATCTGCATCATTACTACTACCACTACCACTACCCCTAACACCCACTTCGACAACAAACAAACACTAAATATCAAATCCCGCTGATAAAATAAACAAAGATTGGAGGAGATATGTTTAATTTAAAAACTCTTACAACACAACAACAACAATAACCACAACAGCACCATGACATCGCAGAAGGGCAGCCATTTTTTTTTTAATCACCGTCTCACGCACGCATGCTCCGACGTTTCTCTTCTCCCACATTTTTTAAACACCTGATTACTGAGATAAAAATTTTAATTTTAGCAAGATGTTATTTTTTTTTCTGACGGTATGGCTTCTAATGAGGGAATCTTGTAAAGTTTAAAAAAACACTAAAGTAAGCAGACACAAAAGATATCGGGTAGGCGGTGTAAAGATGAAAAAAAAAAGCGGCAAGAAGTGTTATCAGAAGGTGGTGTATGTGCGTGTGCATGGTTGTATGTACGTGTATGCATATATATATGTGTGTGTGTGTGTGTGTGTGTGTGAGTGTGAGGATGGATGACTGCATGGATAGCGAGAAAGAAATGGCTGAATAGTAAGATACATAAATAAATAGATTTTTAAAAGCATAAGATTGATACTTTTTAATCTGCTCCGTTTGTCATCTTTATAGCCGTGTGTACATCCGCTGACACGCAGACACACACGACGACACAGGTATACAGGCGCAGGTGTGGCTGTGTGGTAAGAAGCTTGCTTCCCAACCACACGGTTCCAAGTTCAGTCCCACTGCGTGGCACAAGGCCCGAAATCTTTGGGAGGGGTCCAGTTGATTAGATCGACTCCAGTACGCAACTGGTACTTAATTTATCGACCCCGAAAGGATGAAAGGCAAAGTTGACCTCGGCAGGATTTGAACTCAGAACGTAAAGACAGACGAAATACCGCTAAGCATTTCGCCCGGCGTGCTAGCGTTTCTGCCAGCTCACACCTTTTGAGGTTGTATAATGAACGCGTTTGAGACACTGAAGAACTCTCCGATCAAGCGTTCATCAACATATTGAAGCAGGAAGAAGACAAACGAGCAGAGAGAGCTGCTGACTTGAGTAAAATTTGGTGTAAAGTGAATGAAAATAATTTTTTCTATTATAGGCACAAGGCCTGAAATTTTGTGGCGAAGAGGTTATCGATTACATCGACCCCACTGCTCACTGGTACTTGTTTTATCGATCCACAAGGACGAAAAGCAAGGTCGACCTCAGTGACATTTGAACTAAAAAACGTAAAGCCGCTAAGCATTTCGTCCGAGACAGCAAGGACTCTGCCAGCTTGCCCCTTTAATAATTCTTTCTGCTATGGACACAAAGATCTGAAATTTGGGGGGAAGGAAATAGTCGATTACATTGACTCCAGTGTTCTACTGGTACTTATTTCATCGACCCCGAAAGGATGACAGGCAAAGTTAGCTTCGGTGCATTCTGAACTCAGAATGTAGACACGAAATGCCGCCAAGCATTTTTCCCAGCGTGCTAACAATTCTGCTAAGCTCGCCGCCTTTCGCCAACTTAATGGTCAGTAAAGATATTGATCCTGTTGGCAGGAAGATGTGGATTCCACCTTGGAAGAGTTTTTGCTCCTAAAGTATTTGAATGCATATTTTCTTAATGTTTCGTGTCGTACTTGGTAGTTTATTTCAGCGCGTTTATTGCTCATGCAAACCTCCAAATAGACCGGTAAATCACTTTGTATAAAATGTATATTTTTCTATGAGGTCACGTGGTTAATAAAGAAGCCATCGTTATTACAAGCAGCAGCAGCAGCAGCAGTAGTAGTAGTAGTAGTAGTAGTAGTAGTAGTAGATAATTTAGTCAATTGATTTGTTTGTAGGTTTGGAATGCTTTCATGTAGTGTTAATTCTTCCATTGATGACTAGAACAGATAGACAGACAGACAGACAAGTAGGCAGATAGGCAGGAAGGCAGGCAGATGTATAGACAGATGGACAGACAGACAAGCGGGCAGACTGGCAGGAAGGCAGGTAGACAGACAGACAGGTAGGCAGGCAGGCAGGTAAGCAAGTGGGCAGATGGACAGGAATGGAAAGAAAGAAAGAAGAAGGGTGGGTGAAGAGTGCGTGCATAACGTCTGTTGAAAATGTCAACAATTTACATCTGATAAAATGTTTATATCTACGCATGCACACACGTATACACACATGTTAACAGACACACAAACACACACACGTATGTATGTCTGTGTGAATTATCTACACGCGCGGGTGTAGCTATGTGGTAAGGAGTTTGCTTCCCAATCACATAGTTCCAGGTTCAATCCCACTGCGTGGCACCTTGCGCAATTATAGCCTCGGTTGCTCCAGTCCACTCAGCTGGCAAAAATGAGCTGTATCTGAATCTCCCTTAGAACTACGTTAAGGGCGCACATGCCTGTGGAGGACTCAGCCAGTTGCACATTAATTTCGCAAGCCAGCTTTTCATCGAATCATCTGGAACAGTCATCACCGTAACCGACGGAAAGCCAGATGTTTGTTTGTGTGTGTGTATGTGTGTGTTGTGGAGGCGCAATGGCCCTGTGGTTAGGGCAGCGGACTCGCGGTTTCGATTCCCAGACCGGGCGTTGTGAGTGTTTATTGAGCGAAAACACCTAAAGCTCCACGAGGCTCCGGCAGGGGATGGTGGCGAACCCTGCTGTACTCTTTCACCACAACTTTCTCTCACTCTTACTTCCTGTTTCTGGTGTGCCTGTAATTCAAAGGGTCAGCCTTGTCACACTGTGTCACGCTGAATATCCCCAAGAACTACGTTAAGGGTACACGTGTCTGTGGAGTGCTCAGCCACTTGCACATTCATTTCACGAGCAGGCTGTTCCGTTGATCGGATCAACTGGAACCCTCGACGTCGTAAGTGACGGAGTGCCAACTCACATACATGTGTGTGTATTTCTGTATGTATGTATGTATGCATGTATGTACGTGTGCACGTATATTGTTCTGTAATCGCCGCCACCGCACTCATGGCCGTAGTAGTTCCCTTCTCTTATTGGTGCTTTTAAAGCAACATGCCCCTGGAATGTTCAAGGTCGGCACACGACTGCAATATCAGACGGTTTGGGAAGAAGTGAACGATCGGTGATAACATGCCGACAACATTCGGCTTTCAGATATCCGCTTCAGCATCCAAGTAGTGGGGGGGGGGGGGGAAAGGCAGATGCTTGTTTC
>NC_142931.1:149180226-149250226 GCF_046866305.1 Octopus bimaculoides
TGAGTTGAATCTTGGTGGTTCTTCTCTAAATTATTAATATATTTTTCATTATATAATTCAATTTGATACTATTAGATTGCATATCCTTGTAAGTTCGGATTTTAATATTCCCTAACATTATAATAGGGTTATATATATATATATATATATATATATATATATATATATATATATATATATATATATATATATATATATATATATATATAATGCTGAGCTGAGATCCCCTTCGGTCATGACTGATCATGGGACTGCACCTAGAAAGTTACCCTCCCAGGCATAAGTCCGAGCATGGTTGTTTATGGAAGACCAGCAGTCGCCCATGCATACCGGCCTCCCCTCTCCACGCCACCAGTGTTATCCCAGGGACTGAAGTCGGAACCATGTGGTTCGGAAGGAAGCTGTTTACCACACAGCCACACCTGCGCCTATATATATATATATATATATATATATATATATATATATATGTATGTATGTATGTATGTATGTATGTATGTATGTATGTATGTATTAATCCCTTGACTATCGCGGGTGTTACGTCCCCAAACCCCCACAATCGGTGAAAATCCGCGAAATACAAAAAGTACTATACTGTATTTTTTAAAATTATTTTTATCATTTGTATATATTGATTATAAATGCAAAAACAAACACAACGGAGGAACCGGCGTAAGCCTAAATAATAAACCGCAATAGGTGAACCGTGATATGGCGACCGATTACTGTATGATATATTGTATATTCATAGACGCATACATGCACACACATATATGCATGCACGCACATGCCAAAGTGTAATCTTCTGTTTTCTGCATATATATATATATATATATATATATATATATATATATATACACATATATAATACGGCGTGTATAGCTCGCAGACGGAGACATATACTCATGCGTATATATATATATCTATATATATATTTTTTTTTTTTTTTAAATAATAAGGGTATATGTCTCCGTCTGCGAGCTATACATATATACTCTGTGTGCTTATATGTAAATATATGTATGTACGAATGTGCACGATTACATACATGCACACAAACACACACACACACAAACACACATACACATACATACATAACATATTCATGTGTATATGTGTATGATATGTGTGTTTACGTGTTTATATATCTATGTTTATCACGATGTGTGTGTGTGTGTGTGTGTGTGTGTGTAGGCGCGCGATGAACAGTGAAGGAATGTACGCAGAGGTGTACGAGGATAGCGGAACGTTAAACTTGCAGCCTTCATTTTCTCTCATTGTCTATGGTGTTTATCTGCCATGTCATTGGCAGATGTTTTATATTTGTCGGATGTAAATAAGTATGTGTGTGTGTGTGTGTGTGTGTGTGTGTGTGTGCGCGCACACGCTTGTTTACGTATCAGTCTGTTTCTATATGCAAGTATATGTATGTGTTTATATGTACATTGAAGCACATACATGTATATATAGTTATGTACATGTGTATATTTACGTATATACATGTAATAATATACATACGCATATATGCATGCATATGTCATATATGTTTGAATGCATGTATGTATGTATGTATGTATGTATGTACGTATGTATGTATGTGAACTTGAAACATTTATGGTTTTATATCGCTTTTCCTAACTCATATACACACACGAAATACTTTCTCTTCTACACGCTGACTCACAAGAATGCATACACACACAGATAGGTGTATGCAGACACTGCAACTTATTTACGATAACATACATGTTTGTCTGACGGAGACAGAGACCAGAGACCTAAGAGGGAGAAATAGGGAGAAAGAGTACACACTTTAGGCCCACACTCACAAATATATTCGTGTTTAATTTCCTGCATTTGCGCACACATACACGTATTTATGTTTTGGCATATACAAACGCAAACAGTGTGATTAAAGAGATATATAGTGGTGGGGGATGTAGGGTTAAAGAATGAGTGAATGTGAGTGCAATAAAATTGTACATGAAATTATATATCTAAACTATAACAAAGAAAGCTGCTTATTAATTAGTTTGCATTATATTAACTTTTACTGAAAGAAAGTAAGTATTACAGTCTACACTGACTAGAAAACTCTTATAGATTCCAATTTTAATATATTTTCATCAAAATGGGGTTTTCAAGAATCTTTTATTATAGAAAATTTCAACGACATGATTCAATCCAAAACCAATTTGCCAATTTTTATTCACCGTGAAATTGTTACCTTGCACTGCTATTTAACACATACAAAGGAAAGTCAGGCGAAATATGTCGCAAAAATTATACTAATTGGGAATCGGTTGTGTAAATGTTATTAAGCGACTAACAGAAAACTGCCTGGAGTGCGATCTTTCTACTAGTATATTCAAAGGTGTGAAACAAAATAAAACGGTTGCGACCAGAATGGTTATGAATTGACATCTCTTCGATTACCCTTCCGTGTAATGCTCATTGTGCCGTGTGTCCTCGATAGGAATGCCCTTCATCCTTTAATACCAGCATATTTTAATGTCGTTTTCGATCCTAGCATACGAATTGGGAGAGACATTAGAGTATTCGTGTTTTAATCCAAAATGGAGACGAACGCCATTTCTCCATGTGACCGGTTTGAAAAGTTGTTAGGATTTTAAAATATTTCCATAACATGAAACTAATGGTAGCCTTAATGCAGAAGTGTGTGTGTGTGTGTGTGTGTGTGTGTGTGTGTGTGTGTGTGTGTGTGTGTGTGTGTGTGTGTGTCCAACTGAGCGTTGATATGTTGTTAGAACGCTGAATACTGCGTTACTAGCCTTGAGAGGCCTTCTCATATAAGTGGACAGTACCTAAAAGCACAGACGCCTATCGTAGCAGATGGGAATTGTCTGTAATAGGCGCTAGAAGTGTAAGATCACGTGATTTCAGTCTAGTGGACCGCATCGGTGGCAGGCGTCCGGCGACTGCATACCAGGCAAATCTCGCTGCCACGATACATAGAATTTCAGTGTCTCCAGTATCGAAAATAGTCAGCAAGCTTACTAAAAAATTATTCTTAGCGATATGTATGTATGCACGCAATAGGCTTCTTTCGGTTTTCGTCGACAAAATCCATTTGCAAGACTTTTGCCGGCACTAGCCTATAATTGAAGACACTTACCCAAATTGCCATACAATGGAACTAAACTCAGAACCATATAATTAGAAAGCAAACTCCTTACCACACAGCTACTCCTGCACTTATATGTATTATATATATATTCACACGCACACACACACACACACACACACACACACACACATATATATATATATATATATATATATATATATATGCTTCTTCCATCTACTACTCACGTATACGTTACAATTACAAGTATAAGCTATAGCATTCAGTAATCTAAAGTGTTCTGATTGCGCAATAATTGGTGTCTCGCAGTGTCTGAAAGATAAATTTACTTTATCCCAAGAGCCTTTTCTTTTCGAGTAGTTACTGGCTGAGACAAAGAGTAATAATGAAAGAAGAAAATTGCTATTATGTGGATATGTATGTGTTTGATGTATGTATGTGTCTGTATATACGTATCTGTAGGTGTGTGTGTGTGTGTGTGTGTGTGTGTGTGTGTGTGTGTGTGTGTGTGTGTGTGTGTGTGTGTGTGTGTATGTATATGTACATACATATACAAAAATATATATATTCACACTTACATACGTGTGTGTGTTTACGTCGAAACTTTACATGATATTATGACATGGTTATTTATAATATATAACTACGGTAATGCTGAGTGTGTCAAAATGTTTTTTAGTATCTAATTTCTCTCCTATATACAACGCGTTCGAATTCCGCCTAGGCTACCTTTGATTTATACTTTCTTTGGGCAATAAAATACATCAGTTTTATACTGTGCAATGCTTCGTTCATTTCAGTAATGCCGTGCTTCACAAAAGATGTGAGCTGAATTATCAAACAAGAAACTTATTCCAGTATTCCAATATTTCTATTCTAGGAAGGTGGTGAGCTGGCAGAATTGTTAGCACGCCGGGCGAAATGCTTAGCGGGATCTCGCCCGTCCTGGGGTCGATGTAATCCACTATCCCGCTCCCCCAAATTTCAGGCCTTGTGCTTATAATAGAAAAGAATATTTCCGTTCTAGCTATTTCGTTTGCTTCTTTTGTGACATTTGAATCCGTTTCGTCTGGTACCACTTAGTTGTAGGAATATTGCCAGACATGTACGACTGTCGTTACAGCGCATGCCCTAATACTGCTGCTGCTGCTGCTGCTGCTGCTATTATAGCTTGTTCTACTGTAGCAGGTGATGCTGATATTCTATATACCTTATGTCTCCAATGTGCCGAATAATAAAGGGAGCTAGCGAGAGAGAGAGAGAGAGAGAGAGAGAGAGAGAGAGAGAAATAAGATGGTCGTTACTTATTAGTTCTCCATCTTGAGAGATTAGGACAAAATAGATTAGAGCAATCAGATTTCGTCCTCAATCCCTTCGTGGCATCCTCTCTTGAGCTTATCTAATTAGCTTGCTGTCAAAATAACCTTCTCTACTTACTCTTCAAATATTCCATTTAACCGTCTAAAACACGGGGAAAGATATTGCAATCTCGAACTGACAGTTCCGCAAAATATATGGATTTTTCCGACGCTGATAAAAAAAGATTTAAATATTTTACCATGAATGATGAGAAAAACATTAGAAAAATGAATATCCACACATTTTATGGGATTTCTATTTAAAACTAGAAAACGAGCGGGGTAAAAAAACACACGATATAGTGCTTTTCAGATAAAAACAAAATGGAGAAAACCAGCTAAATAATTAACGATGTCGTAACTTTTGGTGCAAAAAGATTGCGAAAACAAATATTTACAGATAGAATAACCTATTATAGAATCCTAAAATTTGGTAAATTTAGTGTTGGAAGAATGGGTTTCAGAAGTAATTCATATCACCCTTGATAACAGCAGTGCTTAAGTTTGTTCAACAAATTCTAAAACACGCTAAAACAGATTAATTTCATATCACCGTGAATTGATCCATTGCAAAAGTCGACAGATACGACATTAAAATAATAATGCTTTCTCAGATCGTAGCGAGTTCACCCTAATACAGTACATACTTGGTACTTATTATGTAGACCCCAAAGAGCTGACAGAACCGTTAGATCCTCGGACAAATGCTTAGCAGCGTTTGATCTGGTTCGTTATGTTCTGAGTTCAAATTCCGCTGAGGTCGACTTTACCTTTCATCTTTTCCAAGTTGGTAAAATAAATACCAGTTATTAACATCGGGTTAATGAAATTGATATACCCCTCCCCCTATAATTGCTGGCCTTGTGGAAAATTTTGAAATCATTATTTAGAGCCAAAGACATGGAAACTAAAGACGGGTCTTGAATTCAGAGTGAAGCAAACCCCGCTGTTCTATTATTTAAGTCAAACCACATCTCTTCCGCAAAATAGGGAATTTCTTATTTACTCATCCCGCCAAAAACTGTACCGTAGTTATTGTTGTTATTGTCGTTGTCCACCAGGTCAGATTTGATCCATAAGATTTTTCAAAGAAGGAAAGACAGCATCCATAGTTCTTTTAGAGCTGCCAAAACTGGTTTAAAATACGATAATATTTTCTCCTCACAGTGGGGACTTCGCCCGAAAATTTGCAACAGATTGGACTCCATTAAAGACGTTCACATGTCAAGTATCAGTGTTAAGCGGAGACACGGATGAAAGAACACGAAAGGGCCTTCCGAAGGGTTTCTTCAAAATTTTCAACTATTAAATTCCACTCACAGAGCTTTAGTCGACCTGGGACAATGATTAATAGTGTTCAAACATTTTCGGTAATGAAACTACAGTTTATGCTACAGTCCGGTCAGCAGCACAGTGCGTGTGTGTGTGTGTATGTGTGTGTGTGTGTGCGTGCGTGCGTGCGTGCGTGCGTGCGTGCGTGTGTGTGTTCTCTTTTATTTCTAATTCTAATTCTTCCTCTGAGGAAGGAGTTGATTTCTTAGAAAAATACAAAACTCCATCGTTGGAAACTGTTTCATTTCAAATTTGAGAAAAGTCTGCATATTTTTACTGTTCCACTTCCAGATTGTATTTGTAATGGGCGAATTAGTTGGTTGATTTCTTTTACTGAAAACCCGAGCTCATCCAAATTATCACTTAGGCACTTACTCACAAAATCAAGTGCACCAATTGTTGTTATTATTAGTATTATTATTATTATTATTATTATTATTATTATTATTATTATTATTATATGTGTGTGAGTGTGTGTGTATGGCGGGGGGTGATGCGCTCCACATAGTTTTCATTTACCAAATTCACTCACAATGTATTGTTTTAATCGGGTCTATAGTAGAAGACACTTGCCCAATATGCCGTGCAGAGGAACTGAACCCAAAACCACGTGGTTGCAAAGATGGGGTTTCTTAGCCAATTTCTTCTTCCCATCCTTCCATTTGTCACAGCGGTCCAATGAAAGATGCAGGGCATTGCTTTCTCTTCTGACAAAAAGCTAGAAAAAAAAGAACAACTCAACGCAGAAATGAAAGATGAAATCGACCGGGATGAAATTTGAACTCGGAAACTGAGAGGACGAAACTACATATTGTAACACATGTAATATAGATGTTAGGTGATCCATGTACCATCTTCACTGGTCTTTCAACCCCAAAACATCTTTATAGTGAGGTTAAATTTTCTTTTTCGCCCACAGAATTATATCAAATAGATTTCTAGGTTAAAACATTCTTCCTGTTTGCCAAGATAAACTGATGTAACCAATTCGTTCGCAAGTTTCCTTTCATTTTCAACCGGAAGTAGCAGTGTTTTGGTTTCAATGTAGAAGAAATAACAACGGTCGTTTCATCTGAAAGTTTGTTGCCAAACTGTGCTGGAACTAAAGAGAAATGGAGAAATAGAGAGAGAGGGGTGGACAGAGAAATGGAGAAATAGAGAGAGGGGTGGACGGAGAAATGGGGAAGTAGAAAGACGGGCGGACGGAAAGATGTAGGAGAGAGGGGTGGACGGAGAAATGGAAAAGTAGAGAGAGAAGGATGGACAGAAAATGGAGAAGTAGAGAGAGGGGTGAACGGAGAAATGGCTAAGTAGAGAGTGGAGTGAACGGAGAAGTAGAGAGAGGAATGGACGGAGTAGAGAGATGGGTGAACGGGGAATCGGAGAAGTAGACAGAGGAGTGGACGGAGAAAGAAGCAGAGACAAAGGAGAGAAACTCTGCCCTACATCTTGTAAGGCGTGTCTAGTCTTTCCCTGAATTTTCAATGTATACCGTTTCTGCTGTTACTTTCATCGGTTTCTTTCTTTCTTTCTTTCTTTCTTCTATTATTAGAAAAAGAAAGGAGGATGATGTATGCAAAGACAAAGCTAGCATTTTACCCTTTCGCTGATATTTTAAACAAATTAATATTTCACACCTGAGAGATTTCAGTGTGACCTTTCTAGTTATCCGTTCAGGTTTCCATCTATTTAAGGTCTCAACTGTACCACGGAAAGAAACATTCAGTTGAGTAGAGAAGAATTGTTAAATACTGGGCTCATGGTACTTGTTGCACCAGACCAATACAAGTTTGAAGAACAAGAGAACGGGATTGGCTTTGCACAAATCATGCTTCCTTGTATAATAAACCCCTACTGCTTTCTGAGATAATTTATTGAGCGTTTTAAAAGGTTAAGGGAATAAACTGCAACGGAAAATCAAAAGGAGTGACCCTAAAGCATCGTTCATGTTGCAAACTTTGACTTATCTTTCTATTATGGCGCATACACGAGTTGAAAAGTGGTGAGTGTATTTGGGGGCGAAGTACTTGCTTCTACAAATAGCCCATTCAGAACAGAGGTGGCCGAGTTACTCTTTCTGCAACCTTATCGACCAAAAGACGGAAAAGGCGAAACAGAATATAAGAGAGGAATCTGTAGAACATCGATACATTCAATTCTCGTAAGGGGAATACTTTTAGCTCATGTCAGTCAACAGAGAAAGACAGAAGAAAAAGGCAAAGGAGTTGTTGACCTGCCGCGGTGGGCAATTGCGTTTGGGGACATTCTCCAAATTTATCATCAGATTAACAGCTATCAACGCTGGTTCTTGCTAGTTTTTACTCAGAATATAAGAGGATCGTGGTTTCGATGCTTCAATGAAGCAGTTCCCAGAAGCAGTGAGCAACGTTTTGCAGACCATTTTAGTGTTTTTATAAAGCCGCCGGATCATGATAGTTCTTTTTTGTTATAATGATAAGTGCAAGCACCATTGTACGGTTAAGAGGTTTGTTTCGCATCCACGTGATTTTAGGTTCAGTCCCACTTCGTGGCACTTAGGGTAAATGTTTTTTCTACTGTTGCCCCTCGTGAGTGAATTTGGTAAAGTGAAGTTGTGCAAAAGTCTGATGTGTGTGTGTGTGGGGGGGGGGAGCGTGTGTGTGTGTGTTCTTTTCTTTTAATTCAGAGATCATGAGCCGAATACCCAAACCATTAAGCCAGGCACCTTCACATGGCTGCATGTGTGAAAGAGAATGGAACAAATACAGAGAGAGAGAGCGACAGACAGACAGACACGGGTATTCGGCCTATTTATGCAGGGCCTTAATCAATCACGTTTACAACATCGACATACTTTACACCTGTTACATGGCAAAAACATATTTTTCTCTTCACTCCTATAGCAAACTTCATTGTTGTTGCTGTTATTGCAGTTGTTGTTGTTGTTGTTGTTATGGTGGTGGTGGTGGTGGTGGTGGTGGTGGTGGTGGTGGTGGCAGCGGCGGCGGTGGTGGTGGTGCTATTATCTTCCATGTATGTTGATATATGGAAATTTACATTATATACACGTATTTCCTGGTGCTAGGGACTGGCCACATATTTAGTATGTGCGTGTGGATTTGTGTGTGTGTGTGTGTGTGTGTGCATGTGTGTGTGTGTACATATGCGTATGTGTGCGTACATAATATTAATGTACAGGTTAATTTCTGAACCTAAATATGTATGTACGTATGTATAGATGGATGGACGGACGGACGGATCTATCTACATGTGCACATTTTATAAGTTTTGTTTTGTGTATGTCTTCTCATGCATATAGTTGTATATCTAGACACGCTCATATATACTTCAATGATAAACTTCTGCAAAGTTTTACAGATTTTTATGTATGTATGTCATTACGTATGTATTCATTATTCATTATTTCAAGATTTCTTGCCAACTAGCAGAAATACCCGGCGTTGCCCGTGTTAAAGAGAATAATGATATCTAAAAACGCCGCCTAGACTACGCATCATCTTTATATATAGAGATGTATATACACACACGCACCCAAACACACGTATATATATGTATATCAATATAAATATATGAAAGTCAATGAAGTTTCGTAAAAGAAGGTGATCATGTACATACTTTCTTGCTGTTGTGATTATAACACCTCGTTGTAAACAATGTTCCTTGTTTTCCCTTGTGGAGCATATACAAATAGGTCTTTTGTTGCTGCCCACTCTTGAGCAGCCAACATACAGTTGTCCATGTGAGAAGCAGGGCTCTTCCAAGAGAAAACCAGCTACAGACAGTGTTTGACCCTGAGATTTGTTTATGGACATGGCAAAAGTCACACGAAGGGGGAATTGTAGTCTTCTGAATGTGAAGGAATGTCTGCTCCTGATGGAGTAAGAGGAATTCTTGGAATAAAGACGTCATCCCCTTTTGCACATCCAGAAAGAATGGTAGCCTCGATAACGTGTGACATCATTTTCTAAATAATGCTCATCTGTTATGTTCGGGTTAAAATTTCATCAACATCAAAAATATATGAATTTTCATGGAAGTTATGGCCGTTATGCAAAGAATATAATTTCCAAATTTCATAAAGATCCATTCAGTACTTTTGACGTAGTTTTGGATAAGAAAACAAATGACTAATGTGTGTGTTTGTGTGCATGTGTATGTGTGTGTGATGGGTGTATATATGTATAGATATCTGTATGCATGTATATATGTATATATGTGTACATATTACATGTACATCTATATATATACATCTACACATATGTATACATATACATGTATGTATAGATCTATATAATAAGAAAGAAGGAAACAAAGGACCACTGATGAGGTCACAGAAGTGTGACGAAAGAACTCTGGCCGAAATAAGATTAAGATTAATGTAATATAAAGCTGAAAAAAGAAAAAAAAATTAACACCAAATATACAGTGCGTGTGTTTTTATTGGCTAAACCGGCAATATGACCATCCCCAAGTACAACAACATATATATATATATATATATATATATATATATATATATATATATATACATATATATATATATATATACATATACGTGTACATCTATATGTAAACATATACATCTCTCTCTCTCTCTCTTTCTCTCTTTCTCTCTCTCTTTCTCTCTCTCTCTCTTTTTCTCTCTCTCTTTTTCTCTCTCTCTTTCTCTCTTTCTCTCTGAAAGTATCTGTCATTACAGTATCGAAATGGTGTACATATACATGTATATGTATACATATACATCTCTTTCTCTCTCTCTCTCTCTCTCTCTCTCTCTCTCTCTCTCTCTCTCTCTCTCTCTTTCTGTCTCTCTCTTTCTCTCTCTGTGAAAGTATCTGTCACTACAGTATCGAAATGTGATTGTTTCAGTTAGTGAAATAGTTTCATTTTTAAAGTGAAAGTATTTGACATGAGTGTTTTTGTTTCACTTTTGACACGTAATACTTAAATAGTGGAGGAGATATTATGTTGCCGTGTGCTCGAACTCTGCAAGAAGTTAAGATTTTTTTTTGACTAAAACACAACTGGAACCCTAAGTAAGGCATGTGTAAAATTTGAATGAAATTGGTTGCGTAGTTCTCGAGTTTTAGGGATTCACACAGACAGACAGACATACAGACACACACACACACATTCTCATTTTTATATATATAGATAGAAAAAGGGCCGTTTTCTAACCTAGACTCAAGGCTTCTTCATTGTATGTATGTATGTATGTATGTATGTATGTCTAATTCATATACGAGTTACGTTTGTACATACATACATACATACATACAAAAATGAGTTCGTCCGTCGTTATCGACGACGACCAAGGACATCATATGGAAGAAGGCAGGCACAGTATATCTAGCTGTAGCCAAACAGTCTGATGCATGTTCAGAAGGCTCAACCGCACGTCGGGCACTGGACTTGCACAGTTTTCTTTATGGCCCTGTTATCTTGTTCTGTTCGTAGGGGCGGTACCTTTATTGGTGCAGATTCGCCAGGCAGGGCAGCCTTGCGCGTGTGCTTCCCAAGCGTCGGAGTTGATCTCAAAGCTTTTCAATGAGGCTTTGAGTGTGTCCTTGAAACATTTTTTTCTGTCTACCTTGCGTGCACTTGCCTTCCACCATTTCGCTATAAAACAATTTTTAGGGGAGTCGTGTGTCAGGCATTCGAACAAGGTGGCCCTACCCCACCTAACCTGCGTTCTTAGTAGTGTGCAAAAGCTTGACAGATCATCTCAAGAGAGGACATACAGACAGACAAACATACACAGACAGACAGACAGACAGACATATAGATAGATAGATAGATAGATAGATAGATGCAGCATATCTTCAGACCCCGAACACTGCTGCACTAAGACCGCTTCAAAATATGGCAGGGGACATGCCTCTCTATAAAAGTAAACACTAGGTGATTATCTCCCTTTGCCATTGGTCATTGAGCTTCAGCCGCACTCTTGCGGTCATCAAAATACTATGAAGGTAAATGATTGTCTCCCTTTGGCCTTGGCTATCGGCTTCTGGCTGTAGTGTCTCCTTGTGAATCCCAAAATGCCAGCAGGAATCTTCAAAAAAGCAAGCATGGCCTAAAAATCTCTGTCCTGGGGTTCAGGATGCTCCCTAAAATTTTGGAATCTGCAAGACAACGCTACAGCCGGAAGGCAATAGCCAAGGCCAAAGGGAAACAGTTGATTACCTTCATAGTTCTTTGGTGACCGCAAGATGGCGGTGTGGCTGAGGGTCAATGACCAATGGCAGAGGAAGGTAATCACCTAGCATTTACTTTCATAGAGAGGCATTTGCCCCTTGATATTTTTTAAAGAGATCTTAGGCCAGCAGAGTTTGTGATCTGAAGCTACACCATATGTGCGAGAAACCAGGGTAACCTCATAAACCAGCCCCCATTATAATATTAACTGCTCTACATTTTAGAGTGGGCTTCTCCCCCAGATTTATGTATGTCTACAAACGATATATATATATATATATATATATATATATATATATATATACCGGAGTAAGCACATGAAATGTGCAACAAGGTGGAAAAAAGAGTACTCAAATACCAGAGGTAGAGTAATATGCTTTATTTAAAAGCAGCAGAAATATAACAAAAAAACCGTTACTCTGAGTTTCACGTTCCCGTTGAACGGGAACGTGAAACTCAGAGTAACGGTTTTTTTTGTTATATTTCTGCTGCTTTTAAATAAAGTATATATATATATATATATATATAAAGGTTATGAAGGGGACTGGAGTCAACCAAACCCTAAAGATACAGGCAATACCGAGTAAGTGCTGTATACCGACTAGTTTTGCCCCTGACGTGGTTGCAACGTGAGTGGGGAATATAATATAGGTCATGTATTAGCGTGTGTATGTATAAAGAAAGAAAAAGATAAAGAGACCAATGGCAAAGTTAGAAACAGCTGTTTCAGGGAAAATCCAATGTATCCCTTCATCTGAGACGGTAATAATAGAAGAATGGAGACGGTAATAGTAGAAGAATGGACTAATAATCCATTCTTCTAGTATTACTGTCTCCGATGAAGGGATACATTGGATTTTCCCTGAAACAGCTGTAAGACTTTATACATAAAATATAATTCTAACTTTGCCATTGGTCTCTTTATCTTTTTCTTTCTTTTACATACATACAAACAAAGAAACAAAAATGCCCTGTTGTTGATGTTGAAATTCCAATGAGGGAACCGTGGATCTAGGTTAGAAGCCGGTTGTTTCTCTGTTGGCAAGAAATCTTGAAATAAACTGAATAATGACATACATACACACACAACAAGTTTATTTCAATTTCTGTCAATGAAATTCACTCACAAGGCTTTGGTTGGTTTGAGGCTACAGTAAAAGACCCGTGCCCAAAGCGCCACGCAGTGGCATTGAAAATGGAATCATGTGTTTGAGAGACAAACAGACAGACAGACAGTTAGATAGATAGATACATTTCTTTTATTAGACACACAGGTCTCAATATAGAGGGGACAATACAATGTAGAATTTTTTCTTCTTAAAAAAAAAAAAAAAAAGATTTTGTTAGTAAAGTCAAAAATTTCGAAAAGTGAAATTTTAAGAATGTCAATGTTCGTATTAACAAAAACAGGTAAGGTTATCCGTGGGAAGAAAAAACCTACGAAAAAAGGACCACGGAGACCTTAGACATTGGATGGGCGTCACTGTTCAGGAGCAAGGTCCCTACTCGCTTTCTTTCTTTTTCTTTTACAGGGTTATGCTTAGGTTGGGTCCGTCATTCACACGGACCATTCTTGCTACATTCACCCACCTTTTATCGAAACATTTACTCGACAACACTTCCCTCTCTACTCTAATCTTCCTTTTAAAGTGGTACTTGAAAAAGTTAATTAGAGGTTGACCAGAAAGGAAAGTATTCGTCTCTAGTCCTTTCATTCTGGTCCACCATATACACTCTTTAGCCATAGCCAACAAGGTGATGAATACCGCTGTGCCTTCCCGGTTAAAGGAAGGTGGCGGGACAATATTCACAATGGACTCAGTCGATAGAACGGTCGGCTCTACACGTGACAGCAGTCATTCGACATAGTTCGTTCCACAGATTCAATATATGAGGACACTGCACGAGGGCATGCAGGACGGTCTCGTCGTCCTGCCAGCACCTCGGGCAAGTCGGACCGGCGGCGTGTCTCGATCCGTGTCTGTAGAACTTATCCCGAATGGGTAGTGCTTCTCGATAACACTGCCAGGCCAGGGATCTCTGGAAGTTATCCATAGGCTCCGGCCCGAAAGTGGTCCTGAAGAGACGGGTCAGATATTCCCGGTCGACGCCCAGATTCGCGCCGAGAACGTCGTCGGACCTCCCCTCCACTAAACCTCTATAGAACGCCTTGGTGGAACTCATGTTGGCCAGGGTGGAACCCCCCCCCCCCCCCCCGGACGGCAGAGCTGCTCCAAAGCACTGCGACACTCGCGATGCCACTGTCCAAGCCTCGGTTTCCGCCTTATCCATGACTGCAGTTCGGTGAGAGAGACCAGCTGCGGAAGGGCGTGCCTAACGAAGGGCGACCACACCTGCTCACCATCATCCAGAAAGCGCTGGAGATGTCGCAGCCTCAGCGCATGTCTGCGCATCATCAACCACGGCATGCCCAGTTCCCCGTTGAGTGGCTGCTGACAGCAAATGGATCGCCTCATCATCGGAACGCCTCCCTTCCACAGAAAGCGGAAGAGTATGCGCTCCAGTTTCTTGATGGTAGGGTCGGGACAAGGAACGACGGTCAGGCGAGATAGGTATACGATAGATAGATACATTTCTTTTATTAGCCACACAGGGCTTTACAAATAGGGGACAAATACAATGTAGAGCTTTTCTTATTGGGAGGGGGAAAGAGAGGAAAAAAAGGTGGGGTCGATCAAAAGGGATCGCAGGAAAGAAAAAAGGGGGGGGTGATCAAAAGGGATTGAGAAAAAAAAAGCGATCAATAGAGATCGTGTATCACAGTAATGTTCTCGTGTAAAAAGGGGGTACAGTTTAGGTTTAGCCGTGGAAAGAAAAGCCTACGGAAAAGACTACGGTAACTTTGGCCAATATTGTCATTGTCATTGAAGAAACCATAACAGTAAGTGACTCTCTTTTGCCTTTTTGTTTTGTTTTTTTCTTGATTTTTTTACTCCTTTATAGGGTTATGCTCAAGATGGCTCCGTCGTTCACACGTGCCATCCTTGCTACATTCACCCATCTTTTTTTGAAGCATTCACTAGACAAGAGTTCCCTTTCTACTCTCACCTTCCTCTTCAGGTGATACTTGAAGAAGTTGATTAGAGATTGCCCAGAGAGGAAAGTCTTTGTCTCTAGACCTTTCAGACGCGTCCACCATACACATTCTTTCGCCATAGCCACAAGTACGATGAAAATGGCTCTTCCTTCCTGTTTAAAGGAAGGAGGCGCGACAATATTCACAATAGACTCGGCTGATAGACCGACTCGTTCCACAAGCGACAGCAGTTGTTCGACGTAAGCCCACAGCTCGGAAATGGTGGGACACTGTACGAGTGCGTGCAGAACGGTTTCGTCGCTCTGCTCACATCTCGGACAGGTCGGCCCCGTGTTTCTCGAGCCATGCCTGTAGAGCTTATCCTGAACGGGTAGTGCTTCTCGGTAGCACTGCCAGGCCTGGGATCTCTGGAAGTTGTCCATAAGCCCCAGCCCGAAGGTCGTCTTGAACAGGCGGGTCAGGTATTTCTTGTCGACGCCCAGGTTCGCCCCAAGATCGTCATCGTACCTTCCCTCCACTAATCCACTATAGAATGCGTTAGTTGTGATGCAGTCGCTCAAGGTTGACCCGGGGCGTTGGAGTTGCCGGAGAGCAACGCAACACTCGCGGTGCCATTCGCCCTTCCTCGGCTTCCTATTATGTCCCCCTTGTTTGGATCTTTCTTTAGCAGCGTTACGGCTCCTCGGCTCACAAAACCGGGGATGCTCCCATTTTGCTGCCAGTTGCAGTACACTGCTGTCAAGACGTCTCCAAACAAGTCTGGCATACAACTGTATAGCTCGTAGGGTAGACCATCCAAACCCAGTGATTTGTCCCTCGAGCATTCTGCCATTGCGTCCCGCACTTCCACCGCTGTGATGGCACCTTCGCAGCACTCTGCCTCTCTTGTCGAGAGTTGTGGCAGGCTGTGCAGGTAGGCACTGAAGTCCACTCTGCGTTGACGCTCGCCACTCGTCCCAACAGTTGGGCAAAATGCTGTTGAGAGGCCTCACACATTTTACTTGGCTCAAGTAATTCGTGCCCCTGTTCATCTAGCTTCTTAACTAGCTCACCCTCTACTCTGTTTCTGTCTATGACTAGTGCTTTGCTATACCTAACCGCTTCTGCTTTTATTGCTCTCTTGAGGGCAAACTACCATTTGTTATTGATGATGGCTCCCATCAAAGCCCTCTTTACTAACGTGCTAATCCGGTCTCTGAAAACCTGTTTCGACGGGAAAGATTCGTTTAGTTTCCAGTAACCAGAGCCCTGCCTATGTGTCTTATCTAAGTCTAGCATACACGTCACAAGTTTGTGATCCGTCTAGCTGACTATGTGGAATTATGGACACCGTATGCTATCTCTATCTACTCTCCTACACAGTACTCTATCTAGATACGATCTCGACGACCCGATGCGGTTGCTCCATGTCCACGTTGGCGCATTCGGGTGGTCGAGTCGGTACCTGTCAGACAGTTGTTTGAGGCATTTGCATCCCCGTCTATTCCTATCTCTGCCCACATAGTCTAGATGCGTGTCCAAGGTAGCATTCCAATCCCCAACTAAAAGTAAAGGACGAGACGTTCCTAGGAATACTTCTAGACGTCGAAAGAAATCCGGCCTACCAGTTAAAGGTGGTGCGTAGACTGATATGAGTCGGAAAGCACACCCATCGCTGCCACCGACATCCAGAACAACCAATCTACCCTCTGGGTCTATGAATACTGTCTTTACTTCGAGATCCAGATTCTTGCGAAAGAGTACCGCTGTGCCACTACCGCCCATTCTCGGCAGACAGGGAGAAAAATAAATGTTAAACTGTCTGCCAAACATGGACGTTAGGGCCCGCGGATCATGGAGTCTTGTCTCGCTTATGGCTATGATTTCTAGTTTATGCGACGTTAGACCCAGAGGCATTGCTTTTCTCCACCTCTTGTCTGCGTTCATGCAGAACGGCACTAGATTCCTTCGCCTCTGGCATTAGGGGCCGGAAATCGGCCATATTTGTTTTACAGAATATGGCAAGGATCGAGGAAAATTTTTTCAAACTTTTGGAAATAAAGCTCTAAATAGAGAAATTTCCGATTAGAAAAATATCTGGTCTCAAACGTATTTTGTGTTATACACAACTTGTACAAAAAATAAAATACAAAATTAGACTTTTTACAGATGAAAAAGGCAACTTGCATGGGAGCCGATGTGTCTAGCGTCCGACCATGTGGAGAGATAGATAGAGATAGATAGAGAGAGGGAGAGAGAGAGAGAGAGAGAGAGAGAGAGAGAGAGAGAGAGAGAGAGAGAGAGAGAGAGAGAGAGAGAGAGAGAAAGACAGACAGACAGACAGACAGACAGACAGACAGACAGACAGACAGACTGACTGACTGACTGACTGACTGACTGACTGACTGACTGACTGACTGACTGACTGACTGACTGACTGACTGACTGACTGACTGACTGACTGACTGACTGACTGACTGACTGACTGACTGACTGACTGACTGACTGATAGATAGACTGATAGATAGACAGATAGATAGACAGATAGATAGACAGATAGACAGATAGATAGACAGATAGATAGACAGATAGATTGATAGATAGATAGATAGATGTAATTTAAGATTGGTGATAAAAACAGAAAACTAGAATACAAATATGAGTATATATACGCTTTTATTAATAATTGCACTAATGTATTCTAAAAGGATTTTTGAATCAACGAGTAAATTATAAATTACATTAAATTAGCAGAAAACCGTTTGGAGGAGAGTATTCAAGGGAGGTAATATGTCTGGCGTTGAAAGACTCTTCTCGTGGTGGTGGCTGTTGAATGATATCATACGATAATCTCTGCTAACTCTAATTTTAAGATATTAAAATGAACAGAAATTGTTTTAGAGAGAGAATTTGCTTGTATTATATAGAGACAAAACTTATTTTAGAAATTATGAATATCATTTTTTTTTTCATAAAATAAGCTTTTATTTCAAAGGTACCTTATATCGTTAAACCCCAGAATTTTTTTCATAGAACAACTGTTCTAGAACCCACTCTATTGTATACATCATTTTCCAGCGGTGACTGTAGGTATCAGGAATTAAGCTCATCGTTTACAAATCCTCGTTAATCTATCGAACTTGGAAAGACTAATAATGCTAATAGCATTCAACAGTTCGTATAAATAAAATCTTACTGTGGATAACCAAAAGAAATATATTTTCGAGATACGAATGAATGTTACAACTTCCTGAACCAATATCTTTAAATTATTAGGCTTTTGAACTTTTTCAGAATTTCTAATTTATTTCGAGAAAATTGTAAAAGTTTTTTTTTTTTTATGAGATGTGCCAAACAGAGTTATTTCCCTTTTCTCGCGGGAAAATTTTTCTCAAATATTTTAATTTCATCTTTTAAGAACAAATACAAAAATTTACTGTCCAGGATTGGTGCCAGTGTCCTTCTTTAAGCAGACTCGCGCACAAATCTCTAATTATATTATTATGAATACTAAATGCGTCTCATGTACGAAATTACTAGTTATTACACTTCATGTGTGTGTGTGTACTCGCACAATGTATAAAAATGTCAATATATTTAACAACACGCACACACGTGTGTGTATATCTGTAATTCTGCATACAGATATGCTTCTTTCCATGCGTTTCATCCACGCAAGACAACCGGTGTTGGTTTTTTTGTGTCTCTGTAAAATAACGGTTCGACAAAAATAAACTAATTAATTAATTAACTGGGCAAAACTAAGTACTAGAGTAGATTCGTTTAACTAATCCCTTCAAAGCGGTGCTCCAGCTTGGCTGCGGTTGAAACAATGTCTACCGTTAAATTTAACTGCCTTTTTGATATACACTTTTTATATGCATCAGTATTGACTCCCTCACTGATAATACCTTCTCTCTTAATTACACAAATGAAATTCTTTTTCCCAAATAAATAACACTCCATATTCGATACTCTGTTGAAGTTATGGAGGGTTATTCAGGCGCTCAACTATGAATCCACGGCTTCCCTAGCAGAAACAGCTATAAGCTAATGAACTTCATAGCATAACTTTTTTTTCTTTTGACATTTCATTTTCTTATTGTGTGTGTGTGCGCGTACACACGGTCCCGGGTTCAGTCCCACTGCGTGGCACTTTGTGCAAGTGTCTTCTACTATAGCTTCGGGCTGACCAAAGCCTTGTGAGTGGATTTGGTAGACGGAAACTGGAAGAAGCCCATATATATATATATATATATATATATATATATATATATGTATGTATGTATGTATGTGTGCGTATATGTTTGTGTCTGTTTGTCCCCCCAGCATCGCTTGACAACCGATGCTTGTGTGTTTACGTCTCTATAACTTGGCGGTTCAGCAAAACAGACCAATAAAATAAGTACTAGGCTTACAAAGAATAAGCTCTGGGGTCGATTTGCTCGACTAAAGGCGGTGCTCCAGCATGGTCGCAATCAAATGACTGAAACAAGCAAAAGAGTATACATATATATAAAAATATATATATTTGTATAGAACGAATAGTGAGGGATTATCAATCCGGGCAGAATACTTCATAAGCTCTCTGCTGGCACAGCAGGCTAACAATATTATTTAGATCAGTGAAGAACTCCAGGTAGTCTTGTGGCAGGGTCCAAAGTTATGGTTCATCACAATTCTATGTTGTAAATCCGTGGATGGGCTCCAGAGAAACTGGTTTTTACGCAGAATGATATAAATTTAAAATGATGGTCATTACATATTATTCCTTTACTTGAGCAAATTTGGCTTACGGCTGTTTCCAGTAGTTTTTATAGGTACATTGCTGGTAGGTTTACTCAATTGGTCACTTGATCAATTGAGGCAAATTGAACAAACAAAGAAAATTAATAGGACTGTCATCAGAGCCATCTCTGAATATAACAAGCAGAGCACTTGAGAAATGGCTATTGTGTGAGGAAGGTGGGGGAAAATGATGTTCATGTAGAATAGAGAACAGGAGAAGACAGGTTACAAAGGGGTGGGAGCAAGTAATGCAGTGGTACAGGAGTCACTTAGTAGAAGTAGGGTTATTGTATTGCGAGATTTGGAAGAGACAGTCTCAAGCATGGCTCAGCACTCATTACCATATATATTCTCCAGCCATTGTGTTGAAATTTAATATAGACTTTTCATGGATATAGGTCAGTCTAAAATAGTAAAATTCAGTTTTTAATCTAGCATAGTGGGAGAATAATGTTAGAGAGTAAAATGATACTCTCTTTATTCATATTGGAGAGGTCATGAAAGCTCTTATCATCAGGATATAAATATTGATTGATTTAGAGATGTTGTTACAAATGGGGTGATGTCAAGTTAAAGCTGTTGAAAATTAGATGCAAATGTCGGTTGAACTGATTATGCAGGTTTTAAAATTTAAATTGATAAGAGAGGAAGGGTTTAAATTTTAACTAAAGTTGAAGTTTGTAAAATTAGCATTAAGGTAAACTAAGATACAAAAGATTAGAGTAAACTTGCAGAGTAATGTGTTATATACTAAAACAATTATGATGAAGGTGACAGCATCAACAACAATAACATGAAAAAATAACAATAAGAAAATTTTCCAAAATAATAACAGAAATAACAATACCAAATGATTGAAGGGTACAGGTTTCAATACTGGATGAAAGTAACAATGTTAAAATAAAATATTAAAGTCTTAAAAGAATAAAACAGGATAAATAAAATAAAATTGTTTCTTGATAATCCTAAATTTCATCTTTGTACAACATCATTTATCATCGTCATCATCGTCGTTTAATGTCCGCCTTCCATGTTAGCATGGGTTGGACGATTTGACTGAGGACTGGCGAATCAGAAGACTGCACCAGGCTCCAATCTGATCTGGCAGAGTTTCTACAACTGGATGCCCTTCCTAACGCCAACCACTCCGAGAGTGTAGTGGGTTCTTTTACATGCCACTGACACGAGGTTCAGTCAGCCGGCACTGGCAACAGCCACACTCAAAATGGTGTTTTTTTCCGTGTCACCTGCACAGGAGCCAATCCAGTGGCACTGGTAACGACCTCGCTCGAATGTTGTTTTTCATGTGCCAGTAAGGCAATGCTGATAACAATCATGCTTGAATGGTGCTTTTTACATGCCACCGGCATGGGAACCAGTCAGCGGCCCTGGCAACGATCATGCTTGGATGGTGCTCTTAACGTTTCACTAGCACGGATGCCAGTCAGGTGGTGCTGTCATCAGCCACATCAGCGAATTTGATTTTGATTTCACTTGCCTCAATAGGTCTTTGCAATCAGAGTTTAGTGTCCAATGACCACCTTTTTGAGCATGGCCATTGCCAATACCGTGTGACTGGCCCTCATGCCGGTGGCACATAAAAGCACCCACTACACTCTCAGAGTGGCTGGCGTTAGGAAGGGCATCCAGCTGTAGAAACTCTGCCAGATCAGATTGGAGCCTGGTGTAGCCATCTGGTTCACCAGTCCTCAGTCAAATCGTCCAACCCATGCTAGCATGGAAAGCAGACGTTAAATGACAATGATGATAATGATGATATAAGTTCAACCCCCATGTCAGTGTAGAACACGCTCATTAAATAATGATAATGATGACAATGACATACATAGTTACGCACGCGTGTACATGCACACACACACACACACACACACACAGAGTATATTTCCAAAGGTCTCGGTGACAAGTCTTTGCCTTGGTGAGGCCTAATGTTTGAAGGTCATGCTTCACCACCTCATCCCAGGTCTTCCTAGGTCTACCTCTTCCACAGGTTCCCTCAACCGCTGCGGTGTGTCACTTTTTCACACAGCTATCTTCATCCATTCTCGCCACATAACCATACCAGCGCAATTGTCTCTCTTGCACCCACAACTGATGCTTCTAATGTTCAGCTTTTCTCTCAAGATACTTACACCCTGACGGGTATGCACACTGACATTACACATCCATCGGAGCATACTGGTTTCATTCCTTGTGAGCTTACACATGTCCTCAGCAGTCACAGCCCATGTTTTTCTGCCATGTAGCATGGCTGTTCGTACACATGCATCATACAGTCTGCCTTTTACTCTGAGTGAGAGGCCCTTATATATATATATATATATATATATATATATATGAGAGGCCCTTATATATATATATATATATATATATATTAAAAACACTCACTACACTCTTGGAGTGTTTGGCGTTAGGAAGGGCATGCAGCTGTAGAAACCATGCCAAATCAGACTGGAGTTTGGTGCAGACCCTCAGCTTACCAGCCCTGGTTAAACCATCCATCCCATGCCAGCATAGGCAACGGACATTAAATGATAATGACAATGATGATGATGATGTACATATACACCCAAGTTGCATTCCAGAAGTTTTGAGACTTTTCTAGGAGAGACATTTATCAATTTCAAAGATATTTGTTAACAACAGAGTAGTTGTTAATACTGAGATGTGAGCAATCAGTTTTCCATCCATCGCTTTTTCCAAATGTCCTGATGAAGAGGTCATAACCCTGAGATATAGAAATACAAGATAAAACTGTAACTTTGTTTTGTTTTGTTTTCCTTTTCTAGTTTACTTTGTACCTTCTTGTATATATCTAGCCTAACACAACAAATCTCTTTAATATGTATGTATGTATTTATATATATATATATATATATATATATATGTTTGTACCACCTAACTATGGATGTTTTGTGTTCTTGTCTCAATTTGTGTGTATGTATATATATATATATATATATATATATATATATATATATACAATTAAACCTTGGGAGAGGCATTATGCCGGTAATAAACACACGCACTGGTTCAGTCCTTTATTAATTTATATAGTTTTTTGTTAAATTATTTCATTGCACTCTTGCAATCTCTTCAGTAACTTGTCTCTCCACTTCCATTTATTTTGAATGTATGATCTGTCGTTGTTTTGACAAATACAGGAGTCAGTCCTCATAACTGAAACGCAACCAATTTTGAACACCAAATACACGTAGATGAGGGCCTTACAATTGCCCATGTTTGCATGTGTTGTTCACACATATGATGCGGAATATGAACGTAAATAAATTAATTAAAAAGTCTCTATCTGATCTGATATAAACGAAATTGTTACAAACACACATATGGATGCACATACTTACATATAAGCACAAACACATAAGTGCATGTACACATATGAGCGTGCACACATACGAGCTTGCACACACTCACATGCTCATACCAAACAGTTTCGAAACAACGCCAAAACAACGCCAGATCATACATTCAAAATAAATGGAAGTGGAGAGACAAGTTACTGAAGAGATTGCAAGAGTGCAATGAAATAATTTAACAAAAAACTATACAGATTAATAAAGGACTGAACCAGTGCGTGTGTTTATTACCGGCATAATGCCTCTCCCAAGGTTTAATTGTATTTCTTTCAACACACATATCCACATCAAGAATCTTGCACACGAAATACACATACAAAAGAATACAAATAATTACAGAGGCATCAAGCTGTTAGATCAGGTTATGAAAGTTACAGAGAGGGTCATAGCCCAACTAATTAGGGAGCGAATCAATTTAGATGAGATGCAGTTTGGGTTCGTGCCAGGTAAAAGCACTACTAATGCCTTATTTCTAGTGAGACAGCTGCAGGAGAAATACCTAGCTAAGGATAAACCTCTGTACCTGGCTTTCGTTGACATGGAGAAAGCCTTTGACAGGGTCCCCCGATCCCTTATCTGGTGGTCAATGAGGAAACTTGGGATAGAAGAATGGTTAGTGAGAGCTGTGCGAGCCATGTACAGAGATGCTGCCAGTAAGGTGAGGGTTGGAAATGAGTACAGCAATGAATTCCGGGTAGAGGTAGGAGTCCACCAAGGTTCCATCCTCAGCCCCCCTCTTATTTATCATAGTCCTCTAGGCAATCACAGAGGAGTTCAAGACAGGTTGCCTCTGGGAGCTCCTCTATGCTGATGACCTTGCCCTAATTGCGGAGTCACTATCAGAACTAGAGAAGTTTCAGGTGTGGAAGCAAGGTCTAGAATTGAAGGGCCTTAGAGTCAACCTAGCTAAAACCAAAATCCTAATAAGTAGGAAGGTAGATAAAACACAAACCCCTTCAGGTAGATGGCCCTGCTCAGTATGTAGAAAAGGAATAGGTAGTAACTCTATAAGATGTACCCGGTGCAAGCTATGGACACCCTGCAAACGGACAGAGACTTAGAGACAAGTTACTTGAAGCATTTAACGAAATAGAAGGGGATATAGCATCATACAACGTGGAAGACAATTGGAGATTTCTGCGGGACAACCTGTTGAAAGCCACCGACCAGATTTGTGGGTGGTGTAAGGTCCCCTCCCAACCCAGAGTAACGTGGTGGTGGAATAAGGAGGTAGACAGGGCTATTAGACAAAAGAAACAAGCTTGGAAGGACTGGAAGAACGGTGGTAGCAGGGAATTGTACCAATGTGCCAGAAGGGAGGCTAGGCGACAGGTTTATTTAGCCAGAGGGGAAGCAGATAAGGAAAGATTTGCCAATGTTCTGCGCCGTGAGGACCAAAGACTCGAGGTATTTCGGGTTGCAAGACAGTGTAGGAGAGAGAATAGTGATGTTGTAGGAGAGAAATGTGTTCGCATGGATGATGGTACGCTTGCATTAAATGAGGATGCAAAGAAAGAGGTCTGGAGATGCCACTACGATAGATTGCTTAATAAAGAGAATGAATGGGAGAAAGAGAGCCTGCCTTATGTCGACCCAATAGAGGGACCAGCTATCCGAGTTGATAGTACCAGGGTAGATAAAGCAATTAAGAGTATGAAGACCGGGAAAGCCCCCGGCCCATCAGGAATCACTGCAGAGATGCTCAAAATATCTGGCAGTGTTGGCTATAGCCTAGTCACCCGTATTACGAACCAGGTGATACACGAAGGAGTCATACCCTATGACTGGTGTAGCAGCATCATAGTCAACTGCTACAAAGGTAAAGGGGACGCTTTAGATACAAATAATTACAGAGGCATCAAGCTGTTAGATCAGGTTATGAAAGTTACAGAGAGGGTCATAGCCCAACTAATTAGGGAGCGAATCAATTTAGATGAGATGCAGTTTGGGTTCGTGCCAGGTAAAAGCACTACTGATGCCTTATTTCTAGTGAGACAGTTGCAAGAGAAATACCTAGCCAAGGATAAACCTCTGTACCTGGCTTTCGTTGACATGGAGAAAGCCTTTGACAGGGTCCCCCGATCCCTTATCTGGTGGTCAATGAGGAAACTTGGGATAGAAGAATGGCTAGTGAGAGCTGTGCGAGCCATGTACAGAGATGCGGCCAGTAAGGTGAGGGTTGGAAATGAGTACAGCAATGAATTCCGGGTAGAGGTAGGGGTCCACCAAGGTTCCGTCCTCAGCCCCCTATTATTTACCATAGTCCTCCAGGCAATCACAGAGGAGTTCAAGACAGGTTGCCCCTGGGAGCTCCTCTATGCTGATGACCTTGCCCTAATTGCGGAGTCACTATCAGAACTAGAGGAGAAGTTTCAGGTGTGGAAGCAAGGTCTAGAACTGAAGGGCCTTAGAGTCAACCTAGCTAAAACCAAAATCCTAATAAGTAGGAAGGTAGATAAAACACAAACCCCTTCAGGTAGATGGCCCTGCTCAGTATGTAGAAAAGGAGTAGGTAGTAACTCTATAAGATGTACCCGGTGCAAGCTATGGACACATAAGAGGTGCAGCAACATCAAAGGCAGGTTAACTAGCAAGTTAGTTTTTGTTTGTGGCAGATGTTCAGGTGCAATAAAGACTGCAAACAAACAGGAAACAACTTCTATCTCATTCCAGGGTGAAAAACTAGAGGTAGTCGATAGCTTCCGCTATCTGGGCGACCAAGTTAGTAGTGGGGGTGGGTGCGCTGAAAGTGTAGCTGCTAGAATAAGAATAGCCTGGGCAAAGTTTAGAGAGCTCTTACCCCTGCTGGCGACAAAGGGACTCTCACTCAGAGTAAAAGGCAGACTGTATGACGCATGCGTACGAACAACCATGCTACATGGCAGTGAAACATGGGCTGTAACTGCTGAGGACATACGTAAGCTCGCAAGGAATGAAGCCAGTATGCTCCGTTGGATGTGTAATGTCAATGTGAATACCCGTCAGAGTGTAAGTATCTTGAGAGAAAAGCTGAACATTAGAAGCATCAGTTGTGGCGTGCAAGAGAGACGATTGCGCTGGTATGGACATGTGGTGAGAATGGAGGAGGATAGCTGCGTGAAAAAGTGCCACACCCTAACAGTTGAGGGAACCCGTGGAAGAGGTAGGCCCAGGAAGACCTGGGCTGAGGTGGTGAGGCAAGACCTTCGTACATTGGGCCTCACCGAGGCGATGACTACGGACCGAGACCTTTGGAAATGGGCTGTGCGTGAGAAGACCCGGCAAGCCAAGTAAGATCGTTGCCAGTGCCCCTGGACTGGTTCTTGTGCGGGTGGCACATGAGATGCACCATTTTGAGCGTGGCCGTTGCCAGTACCGCCTGACTGGCTCCTGTAGGATTTTCGAGCGAGATCGTTGCCAGTGCCCCTGGACTGGCTTGTGCGGGTGGCACATAAAAGACACCATTTCGAGCGTGGCCGTTTTCGTGCGGGTGACACGTAAAAGCACCCACTACACTCTCTGAGTGGTTGGCGTTAGGAAGGGCATCCAGCTGTAGAAACTCTGCCAAATCAGACTGGAGCCTGGTGTTGCCATCCGGTTTCACCAGTCCTCAGTCAAATCGTCCAACCCATGCTAGCATGGAAAGCGGACGTTAAACGATGATGATGATGATGATGATAAATGTATTCAATATATGCACATGTATTTGGAATTCACCTACACACTTCACTCTATCTCTTTACTAAATCTCTTTATTCTTTAACTTTCTAAGCCACATCCCTGGATAAATCTCTGGAAACTTCCCACCAACTACAACCAGGATGTTTTTCAATAATAAAATTCCCACAGGTTTCATTCTCACTCTCTTCAAGTGGTTTGTTTTGATGGTTGCCCTTCTGCCTGACTAACCGGATGTAAATTTGTCTCTCCAGTACAAAATGTCTCTCTTTTGGCAAAATGATTGTTTGGTCCCACTACAGGCTCAATTCTGACCTTGCACGACACTGTCCAGAGGAATTGGTTGACCAAAACACGGTTCTTAATTGAAAATGTTGTAGTGAAATCAAACACATACTGTACCTCCTCCCCCGCCCTACTGTCCCCAACCCACCCATACACAAATACACAGCAAACACTTTCATATGTGGGTGTGTGTATGTAAGAGAATAGAAGAGTGTGTGTGTGTGTGCGCGTCTTATTTTTTTACTTGTTTCAGTCATTGGACTATGACCATACTGGGGCACAACCTTGAAGATTTGTTGTTCTGGTGGCACATAAAAGCACCCATTACACTCGCAGAGTGGTTAGCTTTTCTATCGAATGGCAACTAATTAGTACTGCTAGCCTTATTAAGTAGGGAGAAATAGATGTGACTTATATGTGGAAGAACTTTGCTCAATGTTTTCATCAAAACCCACATTAATTTAAGACAAGACACAAACAAGCCCCAAGATGTTTACACAAACACAGTTGAACCTTTAAGAGATATAGGAATAATTCTAGACAGCCAACATCCCAGCAACAATTCATCTCAGCTTCTGAAATGAATTGATAAACCCACATATAACATCCAAACATACATCTTTTTTACCTCTGATGAAATTACACTCATATCACATAAACATAAATTTAATGCACAAATTTGTAATTAAATTATTGTGTATTAATTGAAAGAAGCGAAGATGACCAATTTGTGGTTAATAATAAACAATTATTAACTTCCTTATCTCCATTTTCTTTTCTTCTTTTAAATGGATATAAGCTATAAGCTTTATATGTACCTATTGTTTTAAGGGAATTTCATTCTCCCCCAAAAGACTAGGTATTGAACCAGTATTTTCTTGGATGTAACCATCCCTTTATGAGGTTAATATATCCTCTAATTAAATTTATATATATATCTATGTTTTTGTGTCTCTGTTTGTTCCTTACCACCTCTTGACAACTGGGGTTGGTAAGTATACATCCCCATAAGTTAATGCTTTGACAAGAGACCAATAGAATAAGGACCAGACATTTAAAAAAAATTACTGGGATCGATTCCTTCGACCCAAGATTCTTCAAAGCAGTGCCCCAGCATGGTTGCAGTCTAATGACAGAAAAAAGTAAAAAACAATATATACATATACATATATATATATATATATATATATACATGCACATACACACACACACAAATATATATATATATATATATATATATATATATACATGCACATACACACACACACAAATATATATATACATATAAGAGGGATGACCACTAAGTGGACATCCATTAGGCTAGAAGAAGACCACCTATGGTCTTTATATTTTGTATCTTTTCATTTGTCTTGCTCGCTTATGTTCTGGCATTTGCTGGATTTTCTTCAGAACAATCTTTTCTTAGTGGTCAGACCATATGTGGTCTTTTTCTAGCATAATGGATGTCCACTTAGTGGTCATCCCTCTTATATGTATGTAATATATTTTTTCTGAATCTTCAGATTTTTCAATATGCTAGGCCAGTTTTTAAATTGATATTAATTAAATTAATACTCAAATTTTCACCCTTATTATTCAAATTTATATACATATATATATATTTCTACATTTAGATAGATAGATAGATAGATAGCTACATACACGTACACATACATTTACGTATGATTCTAAAAGTGCATGTGGAAGAAGAAGAAGAAGATCTAATTTTGGCAATAAATGAATAAACGATGATGAAGAATCACCATTCCATGTCAGTCAGTGATCTAAGTAAAGAATTGCGTTCTTTCCTTCTGACTAAGTTATTTAAAGTCTAAACTTGTGTCTACTGCTACAGTTGCTGACGTCACAACACAATCCGATGATAATAATAATAATAAGAGGAAGAATTCTTTCTGCTGTCGGCACAAAGCCTGAAATTTTGAGGGGAGGGAACAGACGATTCCATCAGCTCCAGTTGTCTGCTGGTGCTTTATTTTATCGACCCCCGAAAGGATGGAAGGCAAAGTTGACCTCGGAGGAATTTAAATTCAGAACATACGAAACAACCCGGAACCGGAAGCTATGAAATTAAATCTCTCAGTATCCGGTCAGCCACGCCCTCGTTAAGACCGACCGGTTTTGAATCGCGTTTTTTTTGTCAAAGTAAGTTGTTCTGGAAATCTTTAAACTTAAGATTATTTTTTGTATTTATTCTTTCTTTGTTTTGATGTCTGATACATGAGTTTATAGATTTCATTTGTCTACTTTCTGCAAATCTTCTTTCTTTACTCCCTCCCCCCCATCTTCTAATATACAATGAAACACACACTTGCCTCTCCTCTACTTTATTGTTTGTTGTCTTTTTTTTCCCCTCCCTCACACAGATGTCTTTTTAATCTATCCTATTGTTAAAGGAGAAATATATATATATATATATATATATATATATATCAATGCTGTACTTGCTTGGTTTCGGAACGAAAAGGCATTTGTAACTGGAAAAAAAAAATACAAACTAGCGAAAACATGAAACCCTAATTATATAGTTAACAGCCTGTTATAATAAACATAGTTTATCATAATTTGTTTTCATGTAATATATTAATATGTGTCAATATTTCACTGTCGATACAAGTTGCTCAGTAATAAATTTCTGTGTCAAAGACTTCAATAGGCACCACAAACATTTTGACGCACAAAGATATGGTCCTACCACACACACATATATATATAAATATATACACGCACCACACAATGTTTGTCCGTATACATCGGAAGAAATGTTTTCTTTACCCTCGAGGAAAGAAAAAAATGCATTCTCTATTGATAAACTGTAATCATAACGAGAAAGACGAGAAGAAAAATGAAACGTTCATTTCGTGAATGAATGACGAAGAAGAGCTTTGTTAGAAATGTATTTTGTTTTCTTTTAAACTTCGATAAATTTATTTCCATTAAACATAATTTATTCTCTTCATGAATATAATATGTAGGCATACTTTCGGTCGGTATACCCCTTAGGACTCAAAATTCGATCATATGGACGAAAATATCCTTAATATATATATTCGTCACAACCTGCTTATATATATAATATATATATATTCATCTTAGGTAGTTTATATATCTATTTATATATGTTTTGACAATCGTGAATCTGTATATATGAACGGTAACATTCATGGCGAACCTTGTAGCCTGAGTTCACTGAGATCAAAGTTCACTCTTAAATCTGATCGATTTATTATTTAAGTATGTGTATCTTAAATGTTTTCTTCTTTCCATTTGCAAGAACCTGCTTCCACTTGCCATCATCAAATTTATTACCTTACCCTCTTCCCGAAACGCATGACCACCACTTAGTCTTATTTCTTTAGAATTTCTCTTTTTAATCAAACCGAAAAATCTTATTAAAAGTAAATAGTTTCCTGTTTCTTCTTTTTCTCACCATGTTTACTCGTTCCTTGTTTTGTTTCTTTCATTTAATATTTTCTTCCTTTTTACCCGTCTATTTCTTCGTTTCCAAATATGGTTATTTATACCACTCTTACCAACCACAAACCATGTAAATCATCATCGAAATTCCACCCATTCCCTCTTATTTCATTATTTTCTTTTTATTATATTTCCTCACTTCGTTTCTCTTATCTCTCTTAACCCAGTTATCTCTTCTCACCCACTCCTTGGTTGTCAAATATTTTTTCACGAATGTTATACCACTTGTCAAGTAATGCCAGTACAATGCTCTTATTATGTATGATGATCATAGTGGTGGTCGTGTTATTTTTCTTCTTTAATAACGTGAATAATAACTCCATTTATAATTAGTTGATATATAAGCATTACTTCTTTGAATGGCCAGTTTAATATATGAACTTTATATATTCCAATTAAAAATTCCTCGAAGATTATGTAATACGTAAATAAATCGTTAATTTATGTTTCGAATCTGTTTAAATTGCTAGGGACAAATGAGGGCTGCATTCCTTTCCACTGTCACCTTTCGTTTACAATATCAATTCTGTGGTAAACAGTATTTAAAAAAAAGTGTTAACATTGAACAAATCTGAGGTCTACCTCAGCCATTCTTCTATCTCTACCTTCTGTAATTCTCTAATTTCAGTGCCTTGTATAAAGAGGGGGGAAAATCAATATTGAAAATGGGGTTCGTTCAACTCAAATATTTTCGAGTAAATTGTTTATTTAGGAATAAACATTCCACAGAAAATATTTAGTGAAAGTCACTGTTTCACGTCACTGAATCTAGGATAGTGTAGATAAATAAATTGGAAAACTGTAAAGAAATATTTTGTAACGACAATAGTCATGTAATTTTCCCTTTATGTTAATGTATGAAAGTGGGTTTAAAATTTAATTTCGTTATATAAAACGCAATCACTGGTACTTTATTGTTAAATTTGAATTTGGTGTAGAAAACATGTGGCCTACCTATTATTAGAAGACTATATTTTATAGAAAATGTTTCATCGTTTTATTTAATTTCCATATAAGTATTCAAATCCTGTGGTGTTAGGCTACACCCTCACCCAAAACTATGACCTTGTTTTTAATGTAAGCAAGTGTTAATATGTTCATTAGTATCTCCATTACAGAACTACTACTACTACTACTACTTTGGAAACTAAAATTCCGGACAAAATAGTTTATCGTATTTAGTTATGGTTCTTTACATTCTGAGTTCAAATCCCACCAAGATCAACCTAGCCTTTCATCTCTTTTGGGAGAGGGGGAGATCAATAAAATAAAGTATGTCTAACCCCCTCTTCAAAGTTGGCCTTGTGACTGAGAAATTATCTTTGCAAGTAATCTGCCTTTTGCTTTAGTTCAATATTAAATTTAAATGTCCTAAGATCTCGTCCTATTGTTGTTTTTTTTTATTCTCTTCATGTTCTTTTATGTATTCATTTTTATTTGTTATTTCACCTGTTTTATTTTTTGTAGCGAAATGTTTTATTTGTTGTCTTCGTAGGAAATACAAAATGATCGGGCAACCCCTACACTTCTCTTTTAAAATACCTAAAAGGTATATTTCTTCTATCACCGTCTTCGATTTCCCCATAAAAGTGAAATAATGTCCTTTGCTCAGCAGAATCGTTAGCAAGCTGGACAAATATTTAGCAACATTTCCTCGGGTTTTTACGTTCTAAGGTCGACTTTCATCCTTTCGGGGTCGATAAAATAAGTACCAGCTGAATACTGGGGTTGATGTAATCGACGAACCCCCTACTCCAAAAAACTTCAGGCCTTGTGCTTATAGTAGAAAAGATTATTATTCATGTGTTTACATATTTTGTAGATCTTTATCTCCTTTTCCTTTTCTTTCTCCACATTTTTTGTAATCCCCCCCCCCCCCACGATACCCTCCACAGTTTTATAGATTGTCCTTCTAAATATCCTCCTCATCAATGTCTCTGTGGCAAATAAAAAAAAATCATCATCATTATTGGTACTTGTACTAAATGATGCTAGTAGTTCAACAACATGAAGCGGTTGAACCCTAATTTATGACCCCTATTTTCGTACACCATATTTTTGTGACCCCCTTCCTCTGCCACTGACTGAAAATATAATAATGCTTCAAAGATGATTTCTCAAAACTCCAATTATTCGAACGAATAAATATTTACATCTTTGTAATGATGATCCGGTGCTAATCTTTTACTACAACCGGCACCGGTTAAATATCCCTCTCCCCTCTCTCTCTCTTTGTCTCCCTTTTTCTCTCACTACTACTACTTCTCTACTTTCGTTTTCCGATCTACGGATTGTTATTTCCTTTGTTGTTTTATTAAGCCGCTTTTATATATAAAAGAAAGGGGTCACTGATTAGTTGGAGAAAGACAGAGAGAAGAATCCTTTGGAGACGAGAAAATCATTTCCATTCAGTTGTTGGCAGTTCTTTGATCGTATGTATCTCTACTCTAATAGTCTTTTAATCATTATTTAAGGTGACGTACATTGGTACTGCTTCGAATGTTGGATAACATCTTCACTGTATAATATATATTAAAAATGTATTCATAATGTATTTGATACATTATATTCAATAATATGTAACTAGGTATGCAATGAAATATATATTGTATATTTCGAGTTGTGGTCCAGTTGAAATTCTTGTATCTTCTTGTTTATATATGTATATATATAAAATATGCTTTATTTTACTGAACTCACATTTGTCGTTCACAAGAGAATCCATCATATATATATATATACACACACACACACACACACACACACACACAATCATAATATAAGCCAGGGCTTAAATAACCTTGTATATTTGCTGAAACTTAGTATTCTCCCCCCCCCCCCCTGCTTTTTCTTTTTCATATTTTAATCTTGAAAGGATCATCAGAACTTTTAAAGTGAACTTTTTATTATTAATAGAAACTGTTATATATTTTGTGTAATACAATCTTACGTGTTTTTGTGTCGATTCGTTTTTTGTTTTGTTGACATACAACTAAATGCACTTTTACTCCATATTAATAGTTATTATTGCAGAGACAGCATTTGGCTTCTGCAAGAAAACAATACAGGAATTTATTTTGTTTTGTTATACGGAATTAAAATTGTCTTCGGTATGGAGAAGATATTGTGTTGTGTGTAATAAATATTCGTAAATATTCTGAACATGAACGAACAATAAGCTTGAAGGAGATATAAAGGCTTACTTAAAACAATGATATGGACGTTAGTTTTGAAATCCGTCTCATCTGCCCTAATTATTTATTCGTATTACATTACTTGGTATCACTATTCCATTTCAACTCTCTTGAGATTACTGGTTTTATTTTTAGGGGCTTCTTATGTTGTCGTCTCCCTACTTTTCGTTTCAGCAATTAAACTTGTGTTCATTGTTACATGTAGAGGTTTCCATACTCTGTGTCTATGTGGTTAATCGATCTCTTTTTATTTATTTCCATTTTAAAGCTTAAAGCGGAATATAAGATTAAAGTCTAAGAAAGTAAAAACAAAAAAGTATCTGAGGAAATTTTGAAATAGTTCTGAAGTCCCATACCTTGTGAGTCAAGGAAAGGGTAGTTTTCTTTTTCTCTCTCTTGACACCCCACTCACCGCACTTTCTAAAATATTTGCTGTGTTTCACACAACACAAATAATCTTATAAATTTTTTTCCCCATTTTCCCCTTAATGTTCATCTTTCCATTCCTTTCGAGCCGTTTTCCTTTCCCATAGGTTATGGGATATACAGCAAAGGACAGCTGTTCCTAAATTCTACCAAATCTTCTAAATATTGTTTCTTGATGATGAACGTATTTTTTTATGCAGTGTAAAATAATTTCAGTTATGTTTTATGGTTTGTTACAGGACGAAGGACTGTCCATGACTCCTCCTCCTCCTCCTCCCCCCCCCCCCTCCATTTTTGCAGGGTCTCCAAGACAGGTTGGTGAGGAAGGAAAATCTTGATGTCCTCAAACTGGACACCTAGTCCTCAATGCTTGCAACATAATTACCTCTGCCACTTTACTAAAACCACCCATTGAACGCCAGGTAGGGTTAAATCAGGCCACATTAAGTTTACCATCTATGTTTAGTTTTATAAGTAGGTATCACTGGTCAGTTCCTTACAGGGCAAGTTATACTTTGTTCTTCTTCATGCAAGAAGAATTATCTTGTTCAGAGCTACTTAATTTTGGACTCGTATGAGCATGTCTTTTACTATGGCACTAAGTTGACCAAAGTCTTGTGAGTGGATTTGATTGACAGAAACTGAAAGAAGCCTGTTTATATATATGTGTGTGTGTGATTGTGACTCTTTTGTTTTGACTTTGCACGATTGTTATAAGTATGTCATTGTCATAAAAGCAGTCTTCTTTCATTTCTAATATTCTGCAAAAAAAATATGCCAGGCCATGAAGAAATATTACCTTGCTTGGAATCAGGAGACAGTTGGCAACAAGATGGGCATCCAGTTGTAGAAAATGTCTCAAACTTTGTCTAAACCCACACAAACATGAAAAAGGTGACATTAAAATAGTGATGGCTTTATGTATACTGACACCTACATACATCAACCTGTGATCAGTCAACTGCCACATCATACATTAGCATACATCACTCTTTCTCTCTCTCTCTCTCTTTCTCTCTATCTCTCTCTCTCTCTCTCTCTTTCTCTCTCTCTCTCTCGACCAACATTCGTGTCAAGATTCTTATGTCATGCTTGGACAGTTTCATCAATGTCTTGTCAATGTAATCTCCTGACTCTCCAGGCTTATTAAAGCATCTCAATTTACAAAACAAAATAAATCACTTGATTCAGTTCATGGGAAGATTTTCAGATCTGAATTAGAGTCAAGACAACAAATCAAAAGACTGCAGCTAAGAAACAAGCAAGGGAAATATTGCTGACCACTGGTGAGGTTTGTCTTTTATATCTTTCATCGTATTTTAGTTCAGATTAGATGGTACCCCCACCATCTCTTTGTAGAATGGCATTCCCATTTGGTTTCTAACCTTTGATCTTCCTGTACCCTTGAAAAAAAAAAAATTCTTAGTTTGGTGAGTTTGTACTGTTATCTTTTACTGGTTTCACTTGTTGGGTTGCATCGCCTTCAAGTCAAACGTGTCAATGCCAGTTCTTTTTTTTTCTTATTCAGCACTTTTCATCATCGAACTGCTTGCCATGCTGGCATGGTTTGACTGAGGACTGGCAAGCCAGGAGGCTGCACCAGGCTTCAATCTGTTTTGGCAAGGTTTCTACAACTGGATGCCCTTCCTAATGCCAACCACTCCGAGAGCGTAGTGGGTGCTTTTTACATGCCACCGATACGAGTGCAGTCAGGCAGTACTGGCATTGACCACGCTCAAATGGTACTTTTTACGTGCCACTGGCATGAGGGTCGTTACCATATTTATATTAAAATATCCTACTTTTGTTTCAATTGATTTTTTTTTAAATAATGAAAAATTTATTAAAATAGCTTTCGTTATGTTTCGTTTGTAACATAAATTAACAAGAAATTTTGATGGCAGGTTTTTAGATGATTTTAAAATAGGTGGCAGTATTAAAGGGGTCAAAGTTTTGTTCTTATTGGTTTCCTTCACTGAACTGCTAAGTTAAGGGAATGTAAACTAATTAGCACCGATTGTCAAGCTGTAATGGGACACACACACATGAACATATGTATAGTCTAGCCCATACCAACATGGAATATAAATGTTAAAGGATGATGATGATGATGATATATATGGCAAGCTTCCACATAGTTTCTTTTCTGTCTACCAAATTTCTTTGCAAGGCATTGGTTGGTTCAGGGGCACCTAGGGTGCTGCAATGGGATTGGACCCAAAAGTGAGCTTCTTAACCACAACCATGCCTGCACCTATATATATATATGCAACCCTCCTTTAAATATGTTACTTGTCTCTCTTCATCTGTTGTTTGTTTCTTGTGTAATGGTGGTTATACAGTTTTATATTTTTGCACAACATGGATTATGCTCCTCCACCTTCATCCTCAAATAATAAGTAGTTGTTTTGTAGAAAAACGAAAGCCTTTCTACTCCATTCACACACCTACTTTTCTTTCTTTCTTTCTCTCTGCAACATATGGTGAAGAAGTGATAAAAAATAATCTGTAACAATTCTGATTTGACATTTCCTTTCCACAATGACATGGGATTGGTCTGTCTAGAACAACTCTTTGAGGGTTTGTTGACTCAGTTGGGTGAAGTACAGCATATAATGTTCTCTTGTTTCTCTTTTGGTAAAATTTTCAGGTTGGTGCCTCTACAATTATTATTATTATTATTATTATTATTATTATTATTATTATTATTATTCAATAGTGTTATTTTTACTGACTGCATTACTGAGTGCAGCTGTGTGCTGTAGTTTGGGTGTTTTTATTGCATTGAAAGTACTCTACATATGATGTGTGTGGTACCTAGCAGTGCTATTTTCTGAAAGCTGCCTATATTGGTAAATTCTGGGGTTTTCGTTGTCTGTCTCCATTTTGTTTTAATCACATCCAAAGCACCTTCTTCGGATGAATTCTTTCTGCCTCCAGGTTCCAGATCTTCACGTTCTGAGAGTTTCTCCAGTTCTTTTAGAGTTACATTGTTTATTCTTTTCTACTCTAGGCACAGGGCCCAGCATTTTGGGGGAGGGGGTTAGTCGATTAGATCAACCTCAGTATGCAACTGGTACTTAATTTATTGACCCCGAAAGGATGAAAGGCAAAGTTGACCTTGGCAGAATTTGAACTCAGAACATAAAGACAGACGAAATACTGCTAAGCATTTGGCCCGGCATGCTAACGATTCTGCCAGCTCCTTGCTTTTACATTGTTTATTATTATTGTTTTACTTCTCAGAGCGCTCAGTCTTGTTTGCTTTGGTAGATTCCATGAAAGTGGACAGCAGCCTGCTGTCAGAGGTCTCACAAGGTTTCTTTCCACACATTACAAGCTCTAATACTTGGTTGTTAATTATCATGGGAGACATTCAACATCCAAGTACCAATTTAAAAAAAAAACTATCCAGGTACCAATCTTAAAAACCATCCAAGTACCAATCTTGGTAGAGTCATATGCACGAGATGAAATGCTTAGTAACATTTCTTCTGGCTCTTTATGTTCTGAGTTCAAAATTTCGCTCAGCTCAACTTTGCCTTTCATCCTTTCAGGGTTGATAAGTTAAGTACCAGTCAAAGACTGGGGGTCAAAGTAATCAACTTATCCTTTAGTAGAAAGAATAATTATTATTATTATGACAGTGAGTTGGCATAATCATTAGCATACAGGGCAAAATGCTCAGTGGCATTTTGTCTGTCTTCACATTCTGAGTTCAGATTCTGCCAAGGTTGGCTTTTCCCTTCATTTTTGGGGGTTGATAAAATAAATACTCGTTGAGCACCAGGGTTGATGTAATCAACTAGCCCCCTTCCCTCAAAATTTCAGGCCTTTTGCCTATGATAGAAAGGGTCTTTTCTGTCAATAATTTTCAGTTTCTCCCAGTCATCCTGTCAGATGTATTTGTGTTGCCAATTTCTGTATTTCTGAAAATTTAGCCAAATGTTTTTTCATATATTTTATATATTTCTATCTATATATTTTTTGTATATTGCTAAACTTTAAACATTTGGTTAGTCTTTTCTTTTTCTGAAAAAACAAAAAAGCTTGAAAATTTGAAAAGCTTGCTTTGCAACTATGAAGTTTCAGGTTTAGTTCTACTGCATGCTGTACCTTGAGCAAGTCTTTTCTACTATAGCCCTCAACTGATCTTGTGAATGAATGTAGGAGATGGAAATTGCATGGAAGCCTGTATTTGTATCTGTTCTTCCATCATCACTTAACAATTGGCGTTGGTTTGTTTAAGTCCCTGTAACTTAGAATTTCAGCAAAAGAGACTGACAGACTAAGTCCTGGGGTTGATTTGTTCAAAGAAACCCTTCAAGGTAATGCCCCAGCATGGCCATAGTCCAATGACTGAAACAAAAAGAAGCAGCTAGAATTAACACAGATATTAACCGTTCCCAAGTGTAAGGCTGTGCTGCTGCTACAACAACTTCTTTTACTTCCATTCACCTACTGCAAACCTCTGCTAATCTTGAGACTTGCATTTTAGAGATTGTAAGCATAAATTTTGTGTATGAAATGTATATTTAATCTTGTAACAGAATGTAGAATTAAAGCTCTAGGTTCAGTCATGGGGCTGTGCAGTCTGGGCTTCAATCCCATTGCACAGCACTTTGGACAATATATTTTCTACTGCAGTCCCAGGTTGACCAAAACCTTGTGGGTGATTATCCTGAATGTACTTGTCTAGGATTGAATACTATAGAGACAACTATCTCATGTTGTTGCACATTCTACTCCAGGCAGTAGTAGCTGGAAATGAGTGAGTGTGGGTGGTGTCAGGACGAGGACACACACATGATGGGCTTCTTTTGGTTTCCATCTACCAAATCCATTCACAAGGCCTAGGGCTATTTTAGATGGATGTGGGATTGAACCTGAAGCCACATAGTTGTGAAGTTAACTTCTTAACCTCATAACTATTTAATATATATAATGGCATTTTGTAACCTATAAAACTACAATAGTATATTAGTAATTCAGTGGGTTACTAGGAAAGGTTTAGTAATTAATGTATATTAAATATAATCTTCACTGACAGCCACCTCGTCCAGACAATCTCACAAGGTGACAAACACTGACTAGTTTGTACTTGGGCATAGTTTGATAAATGTAGACATTCTGACAATCCTCTTTGTCATTTGTATGTTAATTAGATTCAGTTATCTGAAGGAAAACTGTCAAATTACAAACCTGATAATAACAGTTAATTATGTTTGGGAAACTGGTTTTAATTCAGATAATGTTTTTGGTATAAGAGGTGAAAGAGATAAAGACAAAGTCCACAGATCATATGTATATATATATATGTATGTATGTATATGTGTATATATATATATATATATATATATATATATATATATATATATATATATATATATACATGTATATATATATATATGTATGTATGTATGAGTGTGGATGGTATTCATTTGCATGATGACTGTCTCAGGAAAAAATAAGTGTTTTTTTTTTGTTTTTTTTTTTCGAGATATATTCATCAAATTTGGGTCAGTTTGTCTTCATGACAGGTTCTGTCGCTCTGACTCAATGACAGCTCCAGGTGACCTTGGAACTAGCCACAGGCCTTCGTCACTATCTCTTGTTTTAGATCACTGAAGGTCCTGGTAATCTTGCTCCTCAGTTTGTCCTTTGTGTTGCAGTTGGAATTGTTGGTCTTTTGTTCCACCACACCCCACACAAAGAATTTGAGGGTAAGTTTGGTTGGGGCCTAATGTCAGGTACTGTGTAATCAAAGAAATTCTCTGACGGCCAGGCTTGAGTCTTCCGGCTGGTGTGGCAGGGCACATAATCTTGTACAGTCTCCCTGCAACTAATCTCTTGATCCAGAGCTTCGCCACTTTGCTTAGAACACAGATATAACCGTCAGTATTCAACCTGAGGCTTTCAGCTACCAAGCAAGGTGGCACGATGGCACCTTTGCTGCTGACAACACTGAAGACTTTTTTTTTTTAATGCTGAAAATTTCATCTGCATGACTCTAGGCAGAGGTTTGGCTGTATGGTTAAAAAGCTTGCTTTGCAACCATTGGTTTTGGGTTCAATACTACTGCATGGCTTCTGTCGCCCTGGGCCAAAGAATGCCTTGTGAGCAAATTTTGTCAGACACAACCTCTATAAAGGCCTTTTGTGTGTGTGTTTGTGTTTGTTTCCCCACAATTGCTTGACAATCAGTGTTAGTTTGTTTGCATCCTTGTAACTTAGCAGTTTGGCAAAAGAGACTGATAGAATAAGTGCCAGACTTGAACAACAAAAATAATTATAATAAAAAATGAGTACAGGGGTTTATCTGTTCCCCTAAACACTTCAAGGCAGTGCCCTTGCATAGTCACAGTCCTGTGACAAACATAAGGTAACACACACACACACACACACACACACACACACACACACACACACACACACACACACACACACATGCATGCATGGTTATATTTGCACATGCCTACATGGCTGATTATAAAAGCGGGGGGGGGGGGATTTGTGACATCATCATCAGTTAATGTCCATGTTCCAATAAAATAAAAATCTCATTTAAAATAAATTATACAATTAAAGCTGTGTATATAAATTTAAAATTTCAGCTAGTTTGTATTTCACTTTTCACATCTTCTTTATGGATTGTTTATTTATTTATATCTTGATATTCTTTTTTTTAGTGTTAGTAGCAAAAAGCTGATTATGTCTGCAATTAAAGACCTCATTATTTTTGCTTTAGTTTTTTCCTATTCCAAAGAATGGTTTCTTACTCTGCTCCTCTTTGAACACTGATATTATTTTACATGAATGTGTTCAGGCTGTATGGCTAAGAAGCTTGCTTCCCAACTGTGTGGTTTTAGGTTCAGTCCCACTGCACAACACCTTGGACATACGTCTTCTAGTATAGCCCCAGGGCAACCAAAACCTTGTAAGTGGATATGGTTGACATAAACTGAAAATAATCTAACATTTGTATGTATGTGGGTTTACACTAGTCATGACATCATGTGATGGCTGCTAATGTCTGTTTTCCATGCTGGCATGGGTTGGATGGTTTGACCAAAGAATCAAAATAACAATAATAAAGCTTAAAATTTCAGCTGTAGAATCTTGTGTTTAATTTTTTAGAAGGTTCTTGTATATTCTTTTGATATATTTTCTGTTTAATGAAAGAAAAAACAAAAAGTCAATCATGTGAAAATTTGTAAATTAGAAAAATTAAGGCTAATTAAATACAGCTTTCCTTGAATCCGTCATCAATTTGAAGGGAGATAGAGGAGAAAGTTTGGCAGGATATTTAAGGGAAGTTTCTGGCAGATGTCAGGCATGGAACAGATGGAAAGCAGTATTAGATTAATGAAACTGTTGATATTTCAGTGGTTGCCACCTCTCATAACATCTCTACCTAGCCTCTAGCTGCTAACAGACTGTTTGTGGCTAATTGAAATATTAAATTTGCCTATTTAATAACACTTCCATGGTCTGATGCACATTTTACATGCTTTCTGACATTCAGTTTTGTGTGTGTGTGTGTGTGTGTCTAATTGTGTGTTTCACTTATGTATGGATGTCTTTGAGTGTATATCTATATTTGTTTCACATTTGCACGGATGTGTGTAAACACACACACTCAAACACACACACACACACACACACACACACACACACAAGAGAAGTGGGATTTTTAGTTGTATTTTTTTTTTCAATTTTGAATTTACAGTTTAAAAAACTAAGCTGTTTTATAAGCAAAATCAATTGTATGTTTGAAATTGAATAAATTTATTTATTTAAAACTAAAATTCTCACAGAAATTCAATTAATACATGAAAATTTAAATAGATAAAACTTATTTTCTTTTTATAACTCCTTTTGTTTTGCAATCACTGCCCCCCCCCCCCCCCCCCCCCCCCGTGATCATCTCAGTCTTGATTTTACTTTTATGAAATCCTTATAAATTTGAAATTTTGAAACTAAAGAAATACTGAAAGAATCTTAAAAGTTTATGATGTTCTTCATTTATCAATATATCATGGCTACACTCTCTGAGTGGTTGGCGTTAGGAACGGCATCCAGCTGTAGAAACTCTGCCAAATTAGATTGGAGCCTGGTGTTGCCATCCGGTTTCACCAGTCCTCAGTCAAATCGTCCAACCCATGCTAGCATGGAAAGCGGACGTTAAACGATGTTGATGATGATGATGATGATCATCATCATCATCATCATTTAATGTCTGTTTCCATGCTGGCATGGGTTGGACAGTTTCACAAAAGCTGGCTAGGTTTGGAGTTGCACCAAGTTCCATTTTCTGTTCTGGCATGGTTTCTACACGTGGATGCTCTTCCTCACACCAACCACTTTACTGAGTGCTCCACTGGGTGCTTTTTATGTAACATCAGCACCAGTGCTTTTTATGTGGCAACACCACCACTAAGAGAGTCATCAAGTACCCTGCAAGACAAAAGACCCTTAACTGGGATTTTATAAAAATCTAAATAGTTAGCTGGCAGAATCCTTTTGTGTGTCAGACAAAATGCTTCGTGGTTTTTCTCCTGACTCTTATGTTCTGAGTGAACTTTCATCTGTTTGAGTCCTGGGATCAATGCAATCAACTTACTCCATATCTGTTCCAGAATTTGAAACCATTATTCTATAAAGATCAGATAAAAAAGAAAAGGCCATAGTAATAACTAATTAAAACAATATAAAGACATGTAATAAACAATTTCTTATTTATTTTACATCCAGTTTACATGTGACTATGAGTTGGATGGATCATCACAACCCAAATCAGTTCTTTTTTTTAGAGTTACTGCTGTCCTAGACAAGTTGGAGGAGCACATCTTGCTTGTATCTTTGGTTTGATTTCTACTGCTGGATATCAGCAACTACTTTACAAAGTGAACTGGGTGCATTTTATTATGTTCCCCCAACTCTAGACAGGTTATGTCCTCAATAATATGAAGGGTCCTCTCAGCCTTACTTTGTTGCTCCCTTTCCAGCCACTTCAGAATATCCTCGATGTATCTATTGTGGCACCAACAGAAGTGGGATTGCCATGGACTCCATAAAATTAGAGCATCCTTACCGCTCTAAGATGTGTTTGTTCACTTTGTGTTTTATGTGGCTGAGGAGCTGAACAGGAGAGAGAAAGAGAGAGAGAGCAATACCAGAAGAGGAACCAGGATTGGTAGATGAAAGAAGCAAAAGTGTGAAGGTAGAGTGATATTCGATGCAGGATTTGCAATAAAAGGGAATTAGTGACGGATTGCAATAGAGATTAATGGATGATAAAAAGTACTTGGCTGGGAGGGCAGTTGGCCTTTATGAGTCGGGCCAATTTAAAGCTGAACTTTCTTGATGTGTTAACACTAAGAAATAAAAATTAAAGTCCAGCTATTTTGTTAGGCCATGAGCTGGCAGAATTGTTAGCATGTCAGATAAAATGCAAAGAGATAATTTATTGTGGCTCTTTAAGCTCTAAGTTCAAATCCCAGTAAAGTCTGTCTTGCCTTTCATCCTTTTAGAGTCATTAAAATAAGTACCAGTTGCGCACTGGGGTCAATTTAGTCAACTAGCCCCCTTTCCCCCTCAAATTCCAGGCTTAGTGTCTATTATAGAAAGGATTCTTTTTTATCATTTGTAAAACAGTTGAGCCAATTATGGTAAATGTTGGAAAGAATCTCGAGATTATTCATTCTGGTTCTTTACCCTCCTCATCATCATCATCATTTAATCTCCATCTTCCATGGCATGGCTTGCACTCTGAATTCAAATACCACCAAACTCAACATTACCTTTAATTTTGGTTTCAGTTAAACACCAGTCGAGTATCAAAGTCAATGGCATTGACTAAACCCCTCCCCTTAAAATTTCTGGCCTTGTGCCAAAATTATAAGTATTATTATTATTATTATTATTATTATTATTATTATTATTATTATAAGTATTATTATTATTATTATTATTATTATTATTAAGGCTGCAAGCTGGCTGAATCATTAGCACACTGAGTGAAATGCTTAGCAACATTTCGCTGTCTTTGAGTTCAAATTTTGCCAAGATTGACTTTGCTTTCCATCCTTTCAGGGTCATTAAATTAAGTACCAGTGAAATATTAGGGTCGATGTAATCAACTAGACCCTCCCCCAAAATTTCAGGCTTTCTGCCTATAATAGAAAGGATAATTATTATTAACCCATGCCAGCATGGAAAGTGGACATTAAACGATGATTAGAATTATTATTATTATTATTATTCTTTGTAAGTCTATAAACTAGACAAAACAGTGACTCGTTGGCAGAAATGGTAAAGCAACCGGCCAAATACTTTATTAAAACTATATTCATATTGTTCTTTCTCAGTTTTGATTTCAAACTTATGACGTTGTTTTATCTCAGCATTGCATTTCAATTCCTCATGATGCCAAGTCACTTCACTAACATTACTAATGCCCTTGAGAAGGGCATGAACCTTCTGCTGTATATCTTTGCCGAAATAAGAAATCATATATACACACGCATGTACGTGTGTGTGTGTATATATTCTTAGTATGTGATGTTTATTTGAGACTTTAATATGGCTTAGAACATCAACAATAGTTGAAGCAGCATCATCACCTATAAGCAACAATTACCACCCACCAACTTACAACAACCAATCTAACTACAATCTCTTTACAATTAACTCACCAGTAAACTATGTGTTTATGTGTTCACTGGAGTTGGAATAGCCTTTTTTGAGTATTTCCATCACCAGCCAGCTGTTCTCAACCCATACATTTTGCTGCTCATTCTCTTATGCCTGTTCATTCATTCACAACAACCAGCAGTTCGGCTGAATTTCTTTCCTCTTGTAAGTCACCTCTTCAGTTATTTCTCTATTTTGGAATGATATATTGTTTATTTATTTCATGCCAGAACATAGTGAATATCTTGACTATTTGTATTTTGGTTCAGCTATTTATCATCATCATCATCAGCATTATATATTATAAATATTTTTTCTCATTTTACTCATCATTCCAGTGTGTAATCTATGTATGTAAAATCTTATGTATTTTCTTGTAAACCGTAATTGGGACATTTTTGAAAACATTGTCTCCTTCTTCTTAGTGCATGTATATACTTCCTTTATTTTCACGTGATGTCTTTCTGTCTCTCTTTCACACACACACACACATGTTCATAAAACCAAACCTACAGATCCTATGTCACTTGCTTGTGTATCTTCACTTCCCCCAAAATTTATCTTTTACTTGTTTCAGTCATTGGACTGCAGTAATGCCAGGGCACCGGCAAGCTGTGCTGGGAGGTAAACACATACACACAACAGGCTTCCATTCAGTTTCCATTGCCCAAATTCACTCAAAAATCAGTCTTGGGGCTATAGTAGAAGGCACTTGTCCGAAACCATATGGTTGCAGAGCAACCTTCTCAATCCTGTTTCTATGCATGATTGTGCCTAGATTAAAAAGCTATCCTGTGCCTTATATTCAAACTGTTGTCATCAACAAAGCCTTCAATCATGTCTATTTGGTTAATCTCTTAGCTAAACTTCTCTTGGTCCTGTGGCAACATGTCAGATCACGCTGTTGTCGCATATATTAGAGCTACTTCTGAACTACACATTTCCAGCAAGTCTAGTCTACCTCAGAGTTTAGCTTCATATCCTTTAACACTACAACGATGCAGTCACGACTTATATCTAGAAAACATTTTCATATTCAACATCTACAAACATCAACATCATCCTCTACGTTGCTACAGTTAAGTCTTCCAAGAATTACTAATTGTCTGTAAATCTCAGGTTAAGCCCACAATGCAGCACTGCTCTTTTTCTCTCTCTCTCTCTCTCTCTCTCTCTCTCTCTCCCTTTCTCCCCCCCCTCTCTCCCACGTCTATGCTAGACTGCATCTTGTCATAATCTAGTTTAAATTCAAAATTGTTGCCCTCTTAGATGGGTTGGAAACCATTTTCTGAGCTGGAACATTTCATTTTTTGGCCATGGTTTCTACAGCTGGATGCATTCCTAACACCATCCACTTTACCGTGTACACTTGGTGCATTTCAACAGAGCACTAGCGCAAGAAGAGTTGTCTTTGTTCCTTGCTAGAATATTGAGTACTTTCTACTTCGCCTCATTACCCTTTCTTTCATACTAAAGAGATTGTCCTGTGTGTGATGAGACTATAAAGTGTCCCATCTCATGTTGATTCCATTGGCTTGTTCCTTTCATTCTAAAGAGGCGAATACGTGGAACTGGAAGCTATCAGAAAGGACCAGAGTAATAGAGGAGAGAGAGAGAGAGAGAGATAGCTACGTTGCTACATGATAACTAGTTGATGCAAAAGTGTGTATTATGAGACAAAGTGTGTCAATGAGCATGAAATGAGAGCTAGGGGGAAAAGTAAAGTGGATGAATGTTTATCTATCTGTATATGTATGTGTGTGTGTGTGTGTATGTATATATCTGTGCATGTATGTATATGTATGTGTGTGTGTGTGTGTGTGTGTGTGTGTGTATATATATATATATATATATATATATATATATATATTTATATAATTGCTAAACAGGACATCAAACATTAAGGCAAGGCCAATATCTCAAGTCATATACAATATTATTATAGGAAGTAATTTCTTCCTATAATAATAATAATAATATTGTATACGACTTGAGATGTTTGCCTTGCCTTAATGTTTGATGTCCTGTTTAACAATTATACATCTGCTGCATCAGAAATCTGCAATGGTTCCATAGCTACTGTCTCGGCTATAACCTTGGAGCCCCAGTAATCCATTACAGCACTTACCTAACGTACCTAATCATTTAGATCACCTGTGAACTAAACCCCCATACTTTGTATATATTTATATGTATATAGGTGTATATATGTGTGTGTGTGTGTGTGTGTGTATATTTGCATGTATTTCCTTATTGCATGTATTTCCTTCACCGTCAGAAATTTTTTTAGTACATATTTGTTTTAACATTTTCACTTTTTTTAATTCTTTTAATTTTTTTTACATAATTTTTCATTCTACTTTGATGGTTGTGATGTTAAAGTGCTGGGATAATGAAAACAACCTACATTGAGATAAATTAAAAGGTGGACCACAACCGCCCTGTATTGCGACTCTGGATAACTTTGCTTGTTTTGTTTTCTTTGAAAATGTTTCGCAATCTTTATGTGTGAAGATGGAGTGGTTTGTGACAAACTGACTGCTGTAGAAACAATTTGTTGAATGGCTAAAAAGGAAAAAGAAAACAAATCATGTGATAAGTAATGGCTGTGTGGTTAAGAAGCTTGAGCTGTTTGGTCTCACTACACCTCACCCGGGGCACGTGGTTACTATGGCTCCAGGCCAATTAATGCCTTGTGAGTGAATTTGGTAGGTAGAAACTGTGTGGAAACCTGTCGTGTGTGTGTGTGTCTTTGTGTCTGGGTTTGTTCCCACACCACTTGACAGCCAGTGTTGGTTTGTTTATATACTCATCAATTAGTGGTTCAATTGAATAAATATGGCTGTCGTCCAATGACTGAAGCCAGTAAAAGGACGTAACTGTTTTTTTTTTATTTTTTTATTCAATGTTTAAAAAAGAAATAGCATTGTAATTAGATTAAATACCCTGAGTCACAAGATCAAATGGTGAATAAACTTTGTAAAACAAATATTGTGGAATGTGGGGAAGAAGAAGAAAGGCAGATGGAGAGAAATAAAATAAAACAACAGAAAAAAACAGAAATGAAACTTTGAAGCTGTTTTCTTGTTAAAAATAGCTTTTTTTTTGTATTTATTTATTTAGTACATTTAAATATATTTGTATATACAAGAGTTTGGAATGAAGTTTATTCTCTCATTTCTTTCTCAGGCGAACGTGTTCTGTTGTCTTGACTGTTTCATCTCTTTCTGCTTATTTTGAATGATCAGCTCAAGTTACCTGATAACATAAATAAGAATATGATTTAGAATTCATCTAACGATAACCTGTGCATGTTTGTATTTAAGTATAGATACATGGTCAAGAAGTTTGCTTCCCAGTCACATGGTCTCAGGTTCAGTTCCACTGCCTGGTATCTTGGGCAAGAAGAATCTTCTGCTATAGCTCTTGGCTGATCAAACAAAGCCTTGTGAATGGATTTGTGGACAGAAACTAAAGGAAGCCCTTCATATAGTGTGCGTGTGTGACACATCAGATGATTGTTATAAATGAAAGTCATTCATTTCCAATATTCTGTGGAAACATATCTGACCCTGGGGGAAATGTTATCTTGCTTGCAAACAGATGAAGGATGGCAACGGGCGATACAACAAGATATATTTTAATTCACATGTTCAAACCAAATACAAAATTGAAATCCCTATAATTACTGGAAATTTTAAAAACCTGGTCAAGTATTCTGTGTTAAATTGTGTGTGTGTAAAAGCAGGTATTTGAATTTGCTGTTTTAGCTTATCGACTGAGCCCTCAACTATTCATTTATTTTTTTCTCAAGTCATCATGCTAGTTTAGCTAAGCTTATCACCAATATCATCCGTTCTCACTGTCAGAACCATTGTGTTTGTGATTCTAGCACTGTGGTTCCCAACCTGGGATTCGTGAAGTAATTTCAAAATTTCACACACACACACACACACCCACACACACATAAGGATAAGCATATTAAAAGGGGTCCCTGGGAAAACCCATTTAAATAAAAAGCTTGGGAACCCCTGTTGTAGCACAGTTTCCTCTTTCTCTCCCAAATTGATGACAGATTTCCACTTCACATTTGAGTGGTTTATATATGTCAAGATCATCCAGCTATCTTTTGTTTCATTTCTTAGACTGGCCATGCTGGGGCACTGCCTTGAAGGGTTTTGTCGAACAAATTGAGCCCAGTACTTTTAAATCTGGTACTTGTTTGCTAAGTTAACTACTAAGTTACAAAGATGGAAATAAACCAGAATTGGTTGACAAGCAAAGGGAATAGGGACAAGCACGCACTCACACACACACACAAGGCGTTGATCGGTCCAGGGTACTCCTCATTGGGACTGAACTGAAACCCTGTGATGGCAAAGTGAACTTCTTAACCACACAGTTGTACGTCTATAAAGATTACAAACTTAAAACAATTTCCACCCCCATAATGTAATCAGAATAAAATAAATCTAAATATACTTTCAACTTTTTCTTTTCTTATTGGCACTTTATTTTTTAGTCTGATACTTATTCTATCAGTCAGTTTTGCTGAACCACTAAGTTGTGGGGATGTAAGCAAACCAACAGTGGTTGTTAACGGGGTGAGGTGGGGTTTCAAACACACACTCACAGATACCACTCTATTGACCGTACTATTAGATGTGGTTAAACACCACTGGTCACAATGTGCTTTCTCATGTTGTAGTTTTTAAATGATGCCATCCCTCTGGCTAGGCAGGCAGGGTCTGCAGGTCAGCCCAATATTCCTCCTGAACAGAATATGCCATTCTGTCGCAGGGTACCCCATTTACAACTGACGGCTCTGCAGCAATGTGAAATGAAGTGTTTTGCTCAAGAACACAATGCACGACTTGTGTGGGAGTCAAAACCATGATCTTGCAATCATGAGTACATCACCCTAACCACTAGGCCCTCTGTCTTTTCACACACACATACACATATATATAGGCTTCTCTCTTTCTCTCTCTCTCTCCCTGTATATATATATATATATATATATATATATATACACATACACAATGCCTGTCTAGCAAATCCATTGACAAGTCTTTGGTCAGTCCCAGGCTATAGGACAAGACACTTTCCCCAGGTGTCCTTCGGTGGGACTAAACCTAAAACTCTGTGCTTGGAAAGCAAGCTTCTTCACTACATGGCCATATTTGTACAGAAATACAAAATAACTGTTCAGTTACTGTGAACTGAATCTCTCTCCACACTTCAAACCTGACATTCCAACATTTTTGAGAAATGAGCTTCAAGGACACATGTAACATTTATTCTCTCAAGCACACAAAACAAATTAGATAATTCCTCTCATCACGGTAAATCAACATAATTTTATTTTTCTTTATTCAGTTTAATCTGTGTGTTTTTTTTTTTTTTGTTACTGTGCATTTTCTTTTCTACCACTATAATAAAATAACATATAAGAAAAGATGGCATGCAATAATTTTTATGAAATTTGTTTTTAGCTTTTAGGAAAAAATATTATTTAGTTAAGTTCGTTTCAGGAAAAAAAAATCACAAAAACGAGAAATTGCTGAAAGTTTTCTGTGCCCAGAGGCATCATCAGATGTGTGTGAACATAGAAATAATTATCAGCAAGGTTGCTGACCATAGATTTGACCCATTTTTGACATTTGAAGTGGAGCTTGTTCATAAGTACATTTCTAAACATCCAAACACAATGGATGGAAGTGGATGTCCCTAGTCTTATGACAGTTTCTCCTTCTGCTTCTCTCTCTTTTCTTCTGTTTGCAGAAGAAAAAAAAAACAAAAAAACTCTGACATATAAAATAAACATTGAGTCATACAAGTCTTCTTTTCATCTTTTGTAACATTACTGAAGGAGTCTAATAAACTTTAGTGACTATATTTTACTGGCCCATCTTTTCTCTCTCTCTCTCTATTTTTGTTTGTGTGTATATATATATATATATAGATATATATAGGCGTAGGAGTGGCTGTGTGGTAAGTAGCTTGCTTACACCTGTCGTATATATATATATATATATATGTATGTATGTGTGTCTGTGTTTGTCCCCCCCCCCCCAACATCGCTTGACAACTGATGCTGGTGTGTTTACTTACGTTCCCGTAACTTAGCGGTTCGGCAAAAGAGACGGATAGAATAAGTACTAGGCTTACAAAGAATAAATCCTGGGATCAATTTGCTCAACTAAAGGCGGTGCTCTAGCATGGCCACAGTCAAATGACTGAAACAAGTAAAAGAGTATATATATATATATATATATATATATATGTATGTATGTTTGTATGTATGTATGTATATGTATTTGCCTTCCTGCTTTCTGGAGATGGACAGAAGACTGTGTGACATATACCTTTGAAACATTTTAAATGTATTTTACTTGCTTCAGTCATTGGACTACAGTTATGCTGGGGCACCACCTTGATTGGTTGTAGTTGGACAAATTGACCCCTGTGCTATTGTTTTTTTTTCCTCCTTAAAGTATGATACTTATTTTAGCAGACTCTATTGCCAAAATGCTAAGTTGTGGAAATGTAAATAAATTAATTGTTGTCAAGCAGTGGGTAATAAACACACACACACACACACACACACACACACACACACACACACACACACACACACACACACACACACACACATAAATGTTTCATGTAGTTTCCATCTACCAAATTGACTCACAAGATATTGGGGGCTGTTGTAGAAGACACTCACCGAAAGTGCAAATGTCTTCTACATGGCACCAACTCCAACAGGGTTAGCAGGTAACTTGCAAAACAAGACAGTCTCTTCAACTGGCCGAGTAGTATTGAGGGAAGTTGCTTTGTGCCAGTTGTTGGTTTAGGCAAAATTCATTTAAGTCCCCCCACCACATATTTCCTGGGTTATAACTTGGGAGCATTTTTGGGTACTTTTATCAGACATTAATCATTCCTAGAAACTTGAACTCAGCACAGCAATTTGCCAAGCAACCCTGCTCTGTTGGTTGCATTTCAATAATTTGTTTTCACTTGTAGGTTTTGAGTTTTAACTTTCTGCCACCAACTTTTCTTTTTACCATCTTCCTGAGTAGATTGATGGAATAAGTACCAATACATACAAAATATAATACACACACACACACACACACACACAAACACATGTGTATATAAAGAAGTGTTGATCTCTTAAAGTGGAGGAAGTTGTAGAAGAAGGATACCCAGGAAGACATGGGAGTATTGAAGGCCAATCTCAAAATGCTGAACCTTATGAAGGAAATGGCAGGACTGAGATGTGTGGTGTATTACTACACTCAAAGACACACCCACCACAACAGAATTGAGATCCTAAAACCAAGGTGCCATGTAAAAAACACCCAGTACACTCCTTAAAATGGTTGGTGTTAGGAAGGGCAAACAACCATAGAAACCAAACCAAAACAGACTATGGGACCTGGTGCAGCCCCTGGCCTTGCCAGTTCCCTGTCATGCTGTGTAACTCATGTCAATATGGAAAATAGATGTTAAATGTTGATGGTGATATATATATATATATATATATATCATCATCATCGTTTAACGTCCGCTTTCCATGCTAGCATGGGTTGGACGATTTGACTGAGGACTGGTGAAACCGGATGGCAACACCAGGCTCCAGTTTGATTTGGCAGAGTTTCTACAGCTGGATGCCCTTCCTAACGCCAACCACTCAGAGAGTGTAGTGGGTGCTTTTACGTGTCACCCGCACGAAAACGGCCACGCTCGAAATGGTGTCTTTTATGTGCCACCCGCACAAGCCAGTCCAGAGGCACTGGCAACGATCTCGCTCGAAAATCCTACAGGAGCCAGTCAGGCGGTACTGGCAACGGCCACGCTCAAAATGGTGCATCTCATGTGCCACCCGCACAAGAACCAGTCCAGGGGCACTGGCAACGATCTTACTTGGCTTGCCGGGTCTTCTCACGCACAGCACATTTCCAAAGGTCTCGGTCAGTAGTCATCGCCTCGGTGAGGCCCAATGTACGAAGGTCTTGCCTCACCACCTCAGCCCAGGTCTTCCTGGGCCTACCTCTTCCACGGGTTCCCTCAACTGTTAGGGTGTGGCACTTTTTCACGCAGCTATCCTCCTCCATTCTCACCACATGTCCATACCAGCGCAATCGTCTCTCTTGCACGCCACAACTGATGCTTCTAATGTTCAGCTTTTCTCTCAAGATACTTACACTCTGACGGGTATTCACATTGACATTACACATCCAACGGAGCATACTGGCTTCATTCCTTGCGAGCTTACGTATGTCCTCAGCAGTTACAGCCCATGTTTCACTGCCATGTAGCATGGTTGTTCGTACGCATGCGTCATACAGTCTGCCTTTTACTCTGAGTGAGAGTCCCTTTGTCGCCAGCAGGGGTAAGAGCTCTCTAAACTTTGCCCAGCCTATTCTTATTCTAGCAGCTACACTTTCAGCGCACCCACCCCCACTACTAACTTGGTCGCCCAGATAGCGGAAGCTATCGACTACCTCTAGTTTTTCACCCTGGAATGAGATAGAAGTTGTTTCCTGTTTGTTTGCAGTCTTTATTGCACCTGAACATCTGCCACAAACAAAAACTAACTTGCTAGTTAACCTGCCTTTGATGTTGCTGCACCTCTTATGTGTCCATAGCTTGCACCGGGTACATCTTATAGATATATATATATACATGTATGTATGGACAGATATATATATATATATATATATATATATATATATATATATACATGTATGTATGGACAGATATATATATATATATATATATACATGTATGTATGGACAGATATATATATATATATATATGTATGTATGGACAGATATATATATATATATATATACATGTATGGACAGATATATATATATATGTATGGACAGATATATATATATATGTATGTATGGACAGATATATATATATATATATATATATATATACATGTATGTATGGACAGATATATATATATATATATATACATGTATGTATGGACAGATATATATATATATATATATATATGTATATATATATATATATACATGTATGTATGGACAGATATAATATATATATATATATATATATATACATGTATGTATGGACAGATATAATATATATATATATATATATATACATGTATGTATGGACAGATATAATATATATATATATATATATATATACATGTATGTATGGACAGATATAATATATATATATATATATATATATATATATATAATCATTAATGTCCCTTTTCCACGCTGGGTTGGGTCAAACAGTCTGACAGGATCTAGCAAGCTACAGGGCTGCATTGAGGACTGGTGTTAGCTTTGACATGATTTCTAGGGCTAGATGCCCTTCTTAATACTGACTACCTTATAGTGTGTACTGGGTGCTGTTTTTTGTGCTACTAGCACCAGTGACATTGCCAAGTAACTTGCAAGACAAGAAGAATAATACCCTGCAACTACTTGGCAGGGAGTATATGAGAGGGGTAGGTGGATTTGTGCAGGGTGTTGAGAGGCTAAAATATGATGGCAGGACAAGCACAGGTGTCTTGCTATAGGGGAGGATACATGGCTACCTATCTATGTAAGGGTAGGTGGGAGTAAGTAGCAGGGAAGAAGATAAAGATGGTAGTAATGAGGTGCCGTCCGAAACATAATCCCTCAGAATTTAAGAGAATACTTCACCTCTGCTAGAGTTGCAAAGTATCAGGGCCTTCAATGAAGATAGCAGCTGTACATTTTATCCTACTTGTTTGGTCTGGAAGTAAAATCTGTAAAATATGGCCTTTCTCTGTGTTAGAAGAACCTTTTGAATTTAAGCTTCTTCAATTGCTTATCAAGTCAACTCTTGAATGGATTTGGTTGTCTTTAGCTCAACAACTGCCCTTCGTAATTGACCTCTGTTTGTGTAAAACGTTTGCTTCCCAACCACTTGGTTTTAGGTTCAGTCCCATTGTGTGGCACCTTGGATAAACGTCTTCTACTATAGCCCTGGGTTTTCCACAGCCTTGTGAATGGATTTCGTAGAGTCTGAAAGATGCTTGCTCTGTGTGTGTGTGTGTGTATTTGCCTTGACATCATGTGATAGTTGTAAACAAGTATTGTCATCATGCAAGTGGTGTCTTCCATGAAAAACAGGTCTGGCCATAGGAAAATATTACCATGGAAACAGGTGAGAGTTGGTGACAGGAAGAGTACCTAACAAATTCTATCTAACCTGTGCCAGCATGGAAAAGTGGACATAAACATGATGATAATGATTTAAATCTATCATAAATAGCAAAACTATAAAAGCCCTTATTTAGGTTTCCTAATAATCTGGGTGGATTGGGTGACTATGGCCTTTGCTCTCAAAGTAATATGACTGGATTTTTAATTTTATTTTATTTTATAACTGTGGGTCTTCACAATTCAGGATCACCCAACTCTCGAGGGATCTAATGTTAGAATTATCAAATTAGTCCCAAAGCTATTGCAAACACAAAAAAACTCATTTCGCTTCCTCTGTAACATTACAAACTGCTGTATTTTGATTGAACATTGCTAGCATTCCTCTAAAGCACTCCCTTATGAAAATGCACAATTCTGCTGGGGACAGTAATTTAACTTCACTTAAACCAAAGCTAAATGTGTCTCAATGAAGTCATTATCATAAAGCTCTGGTTTAAAGTAAGACTAAATTATTGATGTATAATTAATAGCAATTATTTTCATATATTGGGCCGTCCCATAAATAATGTTTTTTTTTTTTTTCAATTGCATGAACTAGAAGTCAGAGGGGGGTGGGATAAACTAATGCATCAACTTGCTATAAAAGCATGTAACTTGTCCTTATTCTTAGTGCAAGTTTTGAAGAGTACAGTTCAATTTTAACAGTTATTTTTTTCAAAGCTCTAATGGAAGTGACAAAGGAGTATATTCAGCATATTTTGCTTTAAGAGTTCAATAAAGGCAACAATAGAAGTGCAAGGAATATTATTAATGCAGCATATGGGGCTCGGACATCCAGGCTGGAAACTACAGCCGAGATGATGAGCCTTGTCTTGGAAGATCTGTAGAGCTTGACAAGGATGTCCTGTGGAACCCTGGTGGAACAAAATCCCATTGTAACTATTGAGGAACCTCGCAGAGAAACTTAATCATTCAACCATTCATTGACACCTGCGTAGCATCAGAAAAATTAGCAAATTGGTTCAATAGGTTCCTCACAAACTTTCTGAGTCTAATCATGTGCAGAGGATAAATGTGTGCTCTTCTTTGCTCTCAAATCTCATGAATGAACCTTTTTTGGACTGCATAACGACTGGTTATGATAAGTGGGTTCTCTAAAAATGTCAAACGCCAAAGACAGTGGGTAGGGAAAGGAAACCACTGGCACCCCAGGCTAAGGAAGGTCATCACCCAGGTAAGGCATTTGGTGAGATATGAAAGGTTTAGTTCTCTTTGAACTTCTAAACCCAAACCAAACAATAACAAAGGAGGTCTACTGTGAGCAGCTTGAACAGCTTAAGTCAGCACTAGAAAAAAAATCGACCATTTTTGGTTTCAAGACAAAAGGTTTTCTTCCACCAGGATAATGCTCGGCCACATACAGCAAGGATGACATTCCAGAGGCTGAAGCAGTTTGAATGGGAAAGGATGCTCTACCCACCATATTCGCTGGACATTACCCCATCTGATTATCATTTATTCTGCAGTCTTCAAAATCATTTGGACAGAAAAAATATGAATTCTGTAGATGAGGTCAGAATAGTACTGGAGGAGTATTTTTTGTCACAGACAAGTAAATTTTGGAAGAGGGGCCTTGCAAGTCTACTAGATAGATGGAAGAACATTGTAGAAAATGAAAGAAAGCATATTTTAGATAAAAAAAGAGCTTTATCTTAATTTTGAAAAATAAAAAGAAGTATAAAAAACCACATTATTTATGAAATGACTGCATAGTATTTAAAAAGGAAAAAAACGATGGAACTTACAACCATATGAATATGAGTGTTAGGAAAATAAACTCACACTTTTTGGTTTATTCATAAATATTTTCTCAAAATCATCACTGACCACAGCCTTTAACTAAACTAATGACAAAACATTCTACAAAAACAGATTTTTTAAAAATTTTCAAATATCTTTGATTGGCAACACAAAAGTTAAATGAAAGATTCTAACAAGTAAATAGTTATTTTAAACAAAACTATTACAACTTTTGGCAGCTAAGTATTTCTTTAGAGGATTTTGTGTGTGTGTGTATACATACTCTTTTATTCTTTTACTTGTTTCAGTCCTTAGTCTGTGGCCATGCTGGGGCAGTGCCTTGAAATGTTTGGTTGAACAAATCAAGCCTAATACTTATTTCTAAGCCTGGTACTTATTTCATCTGATGCTTTTTGCTGAACCACCGAGCTACAAGGACATCAACAAACCAACACTAGTTGTCAAGTGTTGGTGGTGGGGTACAAACATGCATGCACACACACATGCAAACAGATGTATATATATGCTGGGTTTCTTTCAGTTTCCGTCTACCAAATCCTCTCACAAGGCTTTGCTCAGCCCAGGGCTCTAGTAGAAGATACTTGCCCAAGGTGCCATGCAGTGGGATTGAACCCAGAACTATGTGGTTGGGAAGCAAACTTCTTACCATCAAGGTTATTATTTTAAAGCTAATTTGAGAATTTCAATGGAACCACGCAGGCGTATCTGTGCCTATACTTGACTACATTTCTCAAAAGAATGAGAACCAGCTGAAAACCTCAGCAGGATTTGAACCCAGAACTTAAAAATACCCAGCTAAATAATACAAGACATTTAATGTCACCTCTGTTACTCCTGCCACATTCTTGCATGGGGTTATATTAGATACACACATGCCTGCCAGGACTGGGGACCCACAAGTACTCAATTCCCTGTTTTGCTGGTCTCACATTCCAATCTTTTAACCTCATAGATCTATGTTGTTGCTGTTTGACCCCAGCTTAACTCCCATCAAGCAGATCTATGATCAGACATGCTAATCATGACCATCCCATCTTTATAACTATCATTATCAGGTACGGCATATTGTAGAACTTCATTATGCAATGTTGTTCCACTTTTTAAGATGTTAAGGTGTGATGTGAGGATGATTTGGTTGCTATTTTTAGTTTGTTGAGTGGGTATTATCAAGCTTCCTCATTGGTTCAGGTTATTAATATAGGTGCAGACACACATCATTCCTCTCTAAGAATTCCAGGGAAGAAATTCTATGAACAACCAACACTTAGTCAATATCAGTGCCACTCCTCACACTTAGCTATAGTATATAGATAGAAGCCTTACAGATCTTTCAGACTTTCTCTGGAATTGCAGTCTGTCATTGTTTCTGCTGGAATCATTCTTTACCAATACCACCAATACAAACTTATTAATTATTAGATATATTTAAAGATGCATTTCGTAAAACGGAGCATAACACCTACTACTACTACCACCACCACCACCACCACCACCAAGAAGCAATGGTTTCACTTTACCGTTCCATGTTGCCTTTGGTGAGATGAATTTTCCAAATTTGTGTTTTTTATTTGTTGAAACAATGTTTTCCTGTAATCTTTTGTTTTAACTCTTTAGCATTCAAACCTGCATTATCTGACCCAAATATTCTACCTGTTTTATATTCAAACCATCCAGATCTGACCTCTCACACCCACCCTACAACATCTTTCAAAAAATAAACAATCACAGCATTGAAATCACAAAACCATGAGAATTCATGCTTATTTCTGTTTTAATTCATAAATTTATAAATCGTTAAAAGATTTTCATTATGTTAAAGATTTTAATTTGTCTTTGGTTTCATTCCATATTAAAGGTTGCTTAAGGCATAACTTGAAATTTCTTTGTGTTAAAGATTTCTGTTATTCCTTTAACACTTGAACATGTTATGAGACCCGGAACAATTGCATGGATTTTTATAATAATGACTTGTTTTGCTGGCTGCAAGACCCCAATAATGATAATAATAATGTTTGATGCTAACACATTTTAATGAAAAGGAAATTAATAGTCTTGACTTTAGCCTCACCCAGTTTTACCGTTACTGTACAATCTTGATTAAATAATGATTCCTTTCAGAGAGAGAGAGAGAGAGAGAGAGAGTGTGAGTGAGTGTTTTACTCACTTAATGAAATAATGCACTGCTTTGTTTAGTTTGTTCCTAGGATGCATTAGCACAATTGATTTTAAGCTTTTTATGTTGATATTAAATATTTCCACAGATCTCCCTATACTCACACATACACACATGCATAATACTTTACATACTCACTCACACACATACATCTTAATGATTTTACAAATCTTTTGGGTGGGATTTATTTATAATGTGTGTGTGTGTGTGTGTGTATCCCTTTATAGTGTAAGCAAATATATTTTATATTTGGTTTTTGTATATTTGTGTACCTAGTTTGCTCTGGTAGAATGTTTCCTAATGCATCTACAGTAAAGCAAGAATAGCAACTCACTGACATTTAACTATTGTGTAATTTGGAGTTCTCATAATATATCCACTTTTCCATGCATGCATGGGTTAGAGGGAATTTCTTGAGGCAGATTTTTCTCTGGTCAGATGCCCTTTCTGTCATCAACTCTTACCTGTTTCCAAGCAAGGTAGAAAACACTTCTAGACTCATGGGGGCCTGAAGCATTTTTCACTAAGACTTGAAACAAACAACATTGCTTCTTTATTGGTGATGCTTGTTAACATCCATTATATGGTGTCATGGCAAGAGTACACAGCAGACACTCACATACATATATATACATATCTCTATATATAGATACATACATAAAACAACATGTGTGCTTAGCATTAATCCTGAACACCTGTTTCTGTGTAGGTTGTGATCTACTCAAACTTGTCTGTGTGTATAGATACACACATACACTTTTTTTTCAGTTTCTGTCTACTAAATCCACTCTGAAGACTTTGGTCAGCCTAGGGCTATAGGAAAAGACATTTGCACAAGGTGCCTGATGGTTGTAGAGCCAGTTTCTTAACTACACAGCCATGCCTGTGCCTAAACTTAAAGACAGACTCAAGACTAGGTTACTATGGCCACAAGATGGGGGTCTTAACCACAAAACAATCACAGCTAAAGTTGTCCTTCTATTGAAAGTGTCTTCTTTTAAAACCACGTGTTGGAACTAAAACAGCTCCAGCATGGTAGAGTCTTGATGGTAATTGAAGAATGAATAAATACCTATGTTACACTCGCACACTGTTATATTCACTTTCGTTAGATTTTATAATGGTATTTATTTTGATATTCTGCCACTTTTCTCAAATTTCTATTGAATGCAAGAAAATATTTGTTGTAAAGATAGTTTGCCAACATAACATGGCGGTCCAGGTTTAGGACAAATGTTGCTGTAATTTAACCCCAGGAGACATCGTCTCCAGCTGGTTATATGACATGATCTTTGTCCTTATATTTTCAAACAAGGGAATCTAGCACCCCCACTCAGCTCAAAGCAATATCTGTGTATTGTGATTTCTGGGTTATTTCCCTTCATCAGCATAGAATAATTGCTCAGCTAGAAGTGGCGCTGCCAAATTCCCGTTTGAAATATATAATTTTCAAAGTGACAACTAATCACTGATTTATAAATTAGAAAATTACTACTTTTTTTTTTATTCTCACAATATGAGATTAAAAATTAGTGATTTTCGAAGAAAATATTTATTTCGTATTCTTTCATTATTTTATTATATAAAGTCAGAAAGAATCTGGCTGAATTGTTAGTGTCAGAAAAGATTTCATTCATCTTTATGTTCTGAGTTCAAATTCCACTTAGGTTGATTTTGCCTTTCATCCTTTTGGGGTCACTGAAATAAGTATCAGTTGAGCACTGGTGTTAATTGACCAAACCCCACCCCCAAAGTCTTATGCCTATAGTAAAGATGATTTTAGTCTATTTTATTTCTATTTTTTTAAACTAATAATCAAAACCTTTTTTTTGTCTTTGTTAAAAAAAAAGGTACAGGCATGGCTGTGTAGTTAAGAAGTTTGCTTTACAACCATGTGGTTTAGGGTTCAGTCACACTGTGCAGTAGCTTGTCTTCTGTTATAGTCCTAGGTCAGCCAATGTCTTGTGAGTGAATTTGGTTGGCAGAAACTGTGTGGAAGCCCATCGTGTGTGTGTGTGTGTGTGTAATATACACACACACACATATATTCTTTTAGTCTTTTACTTGTTTCAGTCATTTCGCCTTTAGTTGAACAAAAATCGATCCCAGTACTTATTCTATCGGTCTTTTTTGCCAAACTGCTAAGTTATGGGGACGTAAATGCACCAACATTGGTTGTCAAGCGATGGTTGAGGCACACACTATTGAATTATAAAACAGTGTGATTTAATGGATGCAAATTAATCAATTAATTAATCGACATATTCACCTACAATTTTGATTAATTAATAAATTAATTTGTATCCATTAAATCTCTCTGTTTTCTAACTCGATAATAATGTTTGATATTTTACGATATTTTATATAATATATTCCTTGAAGAAATATCCCTTCAAAATATAACATATTAAATGAGTGCATCTTGGATAAATATCCCTATAAGAGGTTTCAATATCCTCATCGTGACTATATATCATCATCATCTTTTTATATATATATATATATATATATATATATATATATATATATATATAAAACCAAGAAAGAGAACAAATTTCAAAGGTCAGTGTTCATATCCACTCAATATATTTCAAAGCATTGGAATACTTCACATATATATATATATATATATTTGACAGGCTTCTTTCAGTTTCCATCTACCGAATCCACTCGCAAGGCTTTGGTCAGCCCGAGTCTATAGTAGAAGATACTTGTCCAAGGTGCCACACAATGGGACTGAACCCAGAACCCTGGGGTTGGGAAGCGAGCTCCTTGCCACGCAGCCATGCCTGTGCCTTCTATTTACATGGGTTTTTATGCCTAAGTTTGGCACCTCCCCCCACTGCTTGATTACTTGTATTGGTTTGTTTACACCCCTGTAACTTAGAGGTTTCACTATACCAGTCTAAAAAAAAACCCAAAAACATGTACTAAGTTGATTTGTTTGATTAACACCTTTTGAGGTGGTGCTGGAGCACCACATTGAAAGTTTGCAGTCAAACAAATGTCTTATATGGGGAGCTGGCACGTAGCATAGGGGAACGGATAGGTGAACACTGGCGGGAGCTCAAAGAGGAGAAAAGCTTGTCAATGCTCTACCAACATACTCTATTAGAACATAGAGGCTCAGTTAATAACTAGATGTGAAGGTATTATCAACGCATAGAACAGACACAAATCTTAGATTACAGAGGACACACACCATAGTAACAGACAGAGCAAGTCTCTAAAGAAAACACGAATGGGACGACGATAACACCCCCATCACCACCACACTATGTAACATGATGACTAAAAACCGAATGAGAGGAAAAACAAGACAGATACAAGCAGTATAATACAAAAACCCATATATATATATATATATATATATATAGACAAAAGATATATCTAAGACAAAATGGGGAGTGGGGATAGAGATAAGTAAATAAATGAAAAAAATAAAGGGCACAGATACAAACAGTATAGTAAGGAAACTTATATAGACACAAAAGACAAAATACAGACGTGTGCACACAAAGATGCGAAAGCGAGCATAAATAAGGATACACACCATCGAAAGACAGAATGGACTGAACGGAACAAGAGGAGATATGTGGGATAGTGAATCACGGAAGGGGTCACAGGATGTGTAATGAAAGATTTGTCGATAAAGTACATAAAATAATAATAATAAAAAAAAATCTGAAGTGAAGAACGAATATATACGAGTGCGGGTGTTTATTTGGTAAGAAAAATAAAATCAGTGACGATACGGAAATATAACAAAATGTGTGTGTGTGTGTGTGTATATATATATATATATATATATATATATATATATATATAAGTATGTTTTTGACTGTGTGTGTAAGTGATTTGTTGGTGTACGTGCAACTCTATACACAAGCATTTCATACATATTATATTTGTGTTTCAGTAACTTGTGTATTTCTTCTTTTGAATAGTTTTTGTGTGTGATTTTATAGAATTAGCTTTTTAAATTGTTTTCTGTAAAGCTAGTTGGTTGGGTAACATCTATAGACTCAGTTGGTCATGCTTTGGAATCCTATAGGAAAGTTTGATAATGATTATTTCTGATAGGAGTTTATGGAGGAGGCACTTAAAGACTCCACTGCCTCATTTCAGGAATCGTGGGTCACAAAAATGGATAGACTGATGGTTTACATAGTTCTCTTTGTCTTTATTTTTTTTAAACTGTCAGCCTTAGCTTCACTTTTCTTGATTTCAATACTCATTTAAAAAGAAAAGACCTCTTCCCAAAACAAGGCTTTTTTTTTTTCTGAAGTCCAGTACAGGAGATATCAACAGAAAAATGTTGAAAAATATTGGTAACTGCAAAGATGTAATGTGGAATATAAGAATAATAATAATGATGATGATAATAATCCCTTGTAGTATGGGCAGAAGGCCTGAAATTTTGGGACAAGTTGCTCATTGATTAAATCAACCCCAGTGCATAACTGGTGCAAGTTTGCCTTGCATCCTTTCAACCCTGAAAGAACAAAAGGCAAAATTGCCCTTGGTGGAATTTGAACTCAGAATGTAAAGACAGGAAACGCTGCTAAGCATTTTGTCTAGTGTGCTAACCACTCTGCCATCTTATAATAATAATCCTTTCTACTAAAGGCGCAAGGCCTGAAATTTGGAGGAGAGGACTAGTCAATTAAAGTGACCCCAGTATTTCACTGATACTTAATTTATTGACCCCCAAAAGGATGAAAAGCAAAGTTGACCGTGACAAAATTTGAACTCAGAATGTAAAGACAAGCGAGATACTGCTAAGCATTTTGTTCAGCTTGCTAATGATTCTGCCATCTCGCAGAAGGACAATTAATTGCAAAATATTTGGTGATGGTGACATTTGATGAAATTTTGGTGTGTATAAACAGTGGTATGCAGTGGAGGCTGCTTATTGTGGTCATTTTGCAAAGATAATTTCTTGATAACAATAACCAGATAACATTAAACAGTGGATATAACAATACCTCTGATATTAATTAAGATGATCATTTTGGTAACATTATCCAAAGCTATGAAAAGCAGTTTCTACTCTGTGTGTGTGTGTGTGTGTAAATACAAATTGAAAACAATATAGTTATATACGGTGATGATGATTATACACATGCTTACATCTGTGCATACATAATACAGCAATCTATACACATGAAATACATTGCATTTGCACACGTTTGGAATATATCAAAAAAATAATGAAATTATACATCATGATAATTAACCTTTCTACTATAAAGCACAAGGCTTGAAGTTTTGAGAATGGGGACTACTCAGTTACATCAGCCCCAGTGCAGAACTGGTATTTATTTCATTGACCCCTGAAAGGATAAAAGGCAAAGTTGACCTCAGCAGAATTTGAACTCATAACAAAGAGAGCCAAAAGAAATACTTCCAGGCATTTTGTCTGACATGCTAACAATTCTGCTAGCTTGCCATTTTGATGATTAGGATGATGATGATGATGATAATAGATTGAATAAAATGATAAAAATATTAAGCAAATAAGTATTTAAAGTAAATATTTTACCAGTAAAATTTTCTCTTCTCAACAAATACCATCATTCTTTCATCTGTGGTGCTGTATGGCAGATTCTAGGTTTTTCTGTTGGTAGTAGTTGTGATTCTGGTATCGTATGTCTTACATATTTATTCACAGACATGTCCCTCTTTCTTTTTCTCTTTCCCTCTCTCTCACACACACACAAGCTACATGCTTCTCAACTTTCTGTATATTGTGTTCTGTGTCTTCTCTCTCTCTCTCTCTCTCTTACTTCCTTTGGTGCCATTTGGTGTCTGTCTCAAATCGTCTTCCGTGCTTTGATATTCAATTTCTTCAGTCGCACCAGCTGAGTATAATAATAAAAAAAATCCCAGTCCCACTCCCTCTCCCCTTTTTTTCTCCACTCAGATGCACACTTAACTCTGTGTGTGTGTGTGTTTGTGAGAGAGATTTTATATATAATCTCTTACATGTGTTCATAAACAGTAACATAAACCAATACTTCATTCTCTGTGTGTGTGTGTCTCTCTCTCCTCATCTATCTGTATATGTGTGTGTTTGTGTATATATATGTATTTATATGTATGTGTGTGTGTGTGTGTATGTATATATATATATATATATATATATATGGGTGTGTGTGTTTGTTTTTGCTGGTTTCAGTGAAAGGCTGTGGCCTTTCTGGGGATGTCAATATATATATATATATATATGTGAATATATATATATATATATATATATATATATATATATATATATATATATGTGAATATATATATGTGAATGCCTGTGATTATGTGGTAAGAAACTTGCTTCCCAGCCATGTGGTTCCAGGTTCAGTCCTCTTGTGTGGCACCTGAGGCAAGTGTCTTCTACTATAGCCTTGAGCTGACCAAAGCTTTGTCAGTGGATATGGTAAATGGAAACTAAAAGAAGCCTGTCATTTGTCTCCCACCACCACCACTGCTCGACAACTGGTGTTGGTGTGTTTGCATCCCAGTAACTTAGCAGTTCAGCAAAAGAGGCTGATAGATTAAGTACCAGACTTTAAAAAATGGTAAGATGTACTGGGGTTGATTTATTCGGTTAAAATTCTTCAAATCAGTGCTCCAGCATGGCTGCAGTCTAATGACTGAAACAGTATATAAACGACTCGCACACAAATTGAAAACTAGCCAAAGCCCTTCTACACCGAATTTAGTTCTGATACTATTCTTGTTGTTTGTCTCATTGTTGGTTTTGATTGAAAAACCTGACACATTACACATTACTCACATAACAGAAGCCATATTGTGTGAGTTTAGTCAACTCCATCTTTACTATCAATCTGTTTCCTCTCTGCCCAGCCATACTTTACTCTTTTGACACACCAAAATCTTTCTTTCCATTGTCTTTTACTTTCCTAAGAATCCAACTACTTGCAAAGGTCCTTATTTTACTCCAAAGACACTCATTGGAATGATAGAAAACAAGACACACAAGAATTTGTTTATTTTTTGCCCTCTCAACATTCTGACATCATAATCCTTTTTTTGCTATTCTTTCCTCAGTAATCAAAACAAAGTAGTGTTGGATTGGATCAACTTTACACATCACCACCACCACCACCACCTTAGAATTTTTCATGGTTTTGTGCCAATCTGAGGAATTATTATTACTCCAGGCTTTAGAATATCTGGAGAAATGAGCTCTTGTGATTTTAGGTTTGCATAAATTATCTCCCTTTGACATAATATTTCACACCAGATTTGATAATTAAAAAAGTAATAAGAATCAAATAAAAGTTGTCGTTTAATTGCTATTTAGTGGTGTTTGTGCAATTTTAAGTAATTGTACTGTGTTTCATGATTGAAACTACCAATTTACACTTAAGCTGATTGTTGCAATAATCCTTTTAATTGGTTATTGCAAAACTTAGAAGAAAACTAACAAGAAATAATATAATATATTGAACTTATTGTATACAGTGATTCCAAACTATTTCGTTTGTGTGTGTTCTCCAGAAGTGAAAATACTTGAGTTCTTAGATTCCATGTTCGAATCCACTCTGCCAGTGTTTTGCTGTATTTTGGACAGTTGTGTATATTTCCTCTAGCAGAGTTATCAAGAACAGCGTTTTAGAATTTCTACAAATATTATGGGATAAAAAATAATCATTTTATGCACGTTTGATTTTAGATTTCGTGTGCAATAAGTGCAATCGTGAGTGTGTAGTTGATAAGCTTGCTCCCCATCTACTTGGTCTTCAGTTCAGTCTTACTGCATGGCATCTTTGGGCAAGTGTCTTCTACTATAGTCCAGGTTGACCAAAGCCTTGTGAGTGGATTTGATAGATAGAAACTGAAAGAAGCCCATTATATATATATATATATATATATATATATATATATATATATATATATATATATATATGGGCTTTTCTTACATATATATGTGACAGAGAGAGAGTCCAACTCATGCCTGCATGGAAAAAAAAGGACAATAAATGATCATTTCAAACATACACACAGACACACACACACACGTTTGTTTGTATGTACTTTTATCTTGATGTCACATCATGGTTGCAGACAAGCATCAACATCATCATCATCATACAAACAAGGTTGTTCATTTCCAGTTTTCTGTGGCAAACCTGTCTGGCCTTGCGGAAATATTACTTGGCAACAGAAAGAGTATCTGGCCATTGAAAGAACCTGCCTGAACGTATCCCTTCTGATTCCCGTAAGCATGGTAAAATGGATGTTAAATGATAATGATGCTACACACCATGAAACTGGAAACTCTTGGAGTATTTGAACACTTCAAATTTATGGAATTTTTTTGTTTTGTTATTGTTGGTTTGTCCCAAGCTAACCATACTCGTGTAGATCTCACATCGGACATTGCAACCATAATATCTCATCTTTATTTTTTCCAAGACTTTGTATCTAATGTACATTTTTGCAAACACTGAGGTGTGATTTGCGGAAAATTCCAGTATCATTTGTAGACTGATAGATTAAGTACAAAAAAAAAAAAAAAAGAAAAGCATGAATGCTGGGGTCGACTTGTTTGATTAAAACCCTTCAACATAGTGCTCCAGCATGGCTGCTTTTTGATAACCAAAACAAGTAAAAGATAAAAGATAACTATTTTTCTTTATTCAATAATTACTTTAAATCTCTTCTTTTTCTTTTCGTCTTTTATCTTCTGTTTGTGGTGGTGGTGGTGGGGGGAAGAAACAGCTAACAGATGGACAAGAATGTGTCTAGATATGTTGAGATTGCTGATATGAGATAGCAGTTGTATAAGTGAATCCTAGAAGCAACCACATGGGCAGCATTCTAGACATGTTACTTATCACTTTTGGCCACTTATTTCAACATCTAGGTGGGAAAACAGATGCATGCACACACATGCACATGCATATTTTTTGTAGTTTGATGCATCTGCATATTCACATGTGCATGTACCCAAAATATATAAACTCAAAATGTGTGAACACAAGAATATATCAGTAGATTGAGCAAGTGAAGTTTAGCACCACACACACACACACTCATATAGAAAGGAAATCTTAGCTGAAGAATTTATTCAAAAATGCATGAGCATGTGTGATTGAGAATGAGGAATTGTTAGTGTATGTGTGTTTGTGTGTGTGTGTGTGTGTGTGTGTGTGTGTGTGTGTTCATGATGTCAAACTGCATTGAATTCAGTTTCTTTAATAGTAGTAATAAAATCATCAAACTGTTGTATTCTAATCACACAATCAATTTTCCTTTGTAGAACCAGTTTTTCTTTTTATCAATTCATACAGCCAAAAACATCCCCCCCCATCCCGCTCTAGTTTATTTAGCTGCCCTTAGGGGCCTTATCCTTTTTATTTCTCTTTCTCCAAGTTAATGTAGGAGGAGACGTTTTTTTTTTTCCTTTTTTTTTTAATTCTATTTTATTTCTAAAAGTGATAATCTGCTGCCAAACCCTGTTCTCTGTTTTCTATTAACTATTTATAGCTATGGTACTTACTACTCTCTTATGGTACTCTCTATGGTACTCTCTTACTACTCTCTTACAGCTGACATTGATGGTTGGGATGTGAGCTATATCACTAACACATCTTTGCTATGCTTTTTCCTTCTCCGTCTTCTCATCCTTTCCTCCCACTTTTCAAATATCTGTAGAATCATTGCACCCTAGTCTAGAAGATTCTTCTTTACACTTCTGTCTATCTCATATCCTCTCTCTCTCTCATTCACTTATACATCACACACTCACTTTCTCTCTTCAACAGCTCAATATTTTTCTTAGCACAGACACAAACTCGTCTGTAAATGCTTCTTCTCTCTACAGAGGCATTTGGCACTTAGGTGTAGCAGCCATCTTGTGAACCTAGGCTACTTTAGTGCTGCTACCATTTAGAAACTGGGGGAAAACTGCTGGGCATTCATTTCGTTATTTTTTTGCAAAGTATAACTAATCTTGTAACAAATTATTTAATGAAAATTATCAAAAGATTTTTTCTAATGTTATTTACTTTTATAAATTTATTAAATTTATTATAATTGAGGATTTCGCTATTCACATGTGTGAATACTATCATCGTCTCCTCTAACAGACCAATAATTTTAAGAGAAATTAATTATTTTCAAATTAGACGAACAAACCTCCTCCTTTTTTTTCTTTAAATTTTGGAGCTGGAAAGAGAACACAAGTTAAAGTGATCTAACCGTGGGTAGTAACAACAACAACACAGGAGAAAAAAAAAAGGGGCTAAAATAAAACCCCTTTCAAGTAAAGAGAAAAAGATAAACGGAGACAAAATACCATCATAGTGGAAACATGGAAGAAAAAAAAACCCAACAAAATTGCCAAAGCTGCTACATGTGACAAAGTATAATAAGACTGAGTGTGGATGACACTGCATTCTTGAATTGTTCATTTGCCAACTGTCTCTTCAGAGTGAGGACTGAGAGTTTTGAACTAAATATTTCGATTTTCTCTGTGTCTCATTTTGTTAAACCAACCCTGTTTTCCCTTTTATCACTTGTGATTGGATAATTCTATTCCCCACAAGGTGTGTCTTCTGTCGATTGCTGACTGTGTTTCTATTGGTTTAGCAGAGTGAAGACAACAGCAATAGCAAAGGACCCCCCCCCCAAAAAAAAAAGCAAGCAAATATATGTATGTATATAATGACAACAAAGACGAGGACACTTTCTATTGGCTGGATGTTTACATCTTTTGGGATTTACTGTTATGGACTTATTTGATAAACCATATTTTGATATTTGGTTTAAATTTTCTCCATTATTTCTATCTTTCTCATACTTTCTCTTTTACTTAAGTAC
>NC_142931.1:149252726-149333728 GCF_046866305.1 Octopus bimaculoides
TATATATATATATATATATATAATCTGTAGCTCTGAAACGTGGGGGGGAAAAAAAACATCCCTTATTTGAAAAAAAAGATAAAGGTGAACAACAGGAAGGGCATCCAACAGAGAAACTATTACCTCATTAATGTGCTCGTCCACCCCATGCTATCATTTGTAAGATAAATTAATTCACACACACTCAAACTGATGTTAATTCAACTTGAAATTTTGACTTGTATCATTTTGGTGGTTTCATTCACTTCTGTTTAATTAGTTTGATTTCTGTGTTTTTAAAATTTTACTCTTCTCTCTCTTTTTTATTGGTTTTTAGTAATAAAAATAGAAAGAGAAGTAAACTGGTCAAACTTGAAGTCAACTTGTATTTAAACCATTCCGAGTGAAAGTCTACCTTTTAAAATCTCTCTCTCTCTCTCCCTGCCTTTCTCTCTCTTTTTTTTTCTCTCCTTACTTCTATAACATCACCCCAGTTTTTTTTCTCTTTGATGTTAGTCATTTAGTCTGCCTGTGGCCTTGGAACCACACAATTCGACACACATTCACACATTTCTGGACTTAAACTGAATAAGAAATTCTTGTCTGTCTTAAAAAAAAAAAAAAAAAAAAACATTTGTAACCTTTTCTCCCACCCAGACACTGCATTCATGACTCTTATGCTTTCTCACATGAACACACCCATATATATATAGACATAGACATATATATAGACATTATATATAGACATTATATTTTACGCAATAAATATACACAAAGACAGAAAGCTTTTGTGAAATATTTTCTCTGCTTTGTTTTAGCTCTTCTATCATTTTAGTTTTATCTGTCTCCAAATAGTACTGTTAAGACGAAATTCTTATATATATATATATGCACATACACAACACATAATTTTTTTTTCTTTCCATCTGTGACTAACTTTTCTCCCTCCCCCTTCTTTCTCATACTGCCCTAATATCTCTCTGCTGCTATACACTCAAAACTCTCTTTGTCTTTCTCACTGTATATATATATATATATATATATATATATATATATATATATATATAGAGGCACTCCTCTGCTTTAATTGTTTTTTCTCTTGAATTATTTTGCAATTGGTTATTGTTTTTTTTTTTTTTTTGTTAAAGACAAACTAATTTAAATTCTGTTGTCCATAACTATCCTTCTGCTCTTCCTCCTCCTCCTATTACTACTACTACTACCACTATTACTACTACACACATACACACTGGTGTCTGTTAACCTTTTAAGTAGATTCTCAAATTTTTATTTATTCTTTTTGTACTTTTCACACACACACACACACACACACACACACACACACACACACACACACACACTTCTTGACACACAATTGTTTTATTTGTTTAATACTTTTACAAATATCATTTCCCCTCTCCTTCCCACTCACCCTATCACCTACTTCACTGCATTTTTTTTTTTATTCATAACACTTTAACACAACCTCATGCTTTTCGGAGAAATTTTTCAAAGCTTAACAACAAAAAAAGGGGGGAAAAAAGTGTGAAGAGATAGAGAGAAAAAAACAATCTTTTCTTTTTATTTTTCTCTTATTTAAACTTTACTGTCATTTTGATTTCTTCATATTTTGACTGTGAAAATGTTTTGTTGTGCTGGTTGTAGGAAATCTAAATCAAAGAAGATTTTGCAAGTAACACCAGACAGCAAGAACTGTGAAAATCCAATTTTCAAGTCAGGAAACGGAGTTGAGCCACCGATTGTTGAGAAAGTAGAACTTGACCTTCAGACAAAACCAGCCAGCGTAGAAACAACAACAGCAACAACAGACATCAAAAAAGAGACTGCAGCTGATCCAGTTGCATCTTCTAAAGAAAATACTTTTACCTCCGAAGCAAAGACGAAAGAATTTAAAAAGGACATTGTTAAAAAGCCCAGCAGTGAGCAACCAGTTTCCTCTCTACCGTTTGCGAGTGAACTTATTAAAGCATCACAAAAAAGAGAAAAACGTGTTGCCAGTGAGCTATCGAAAGCTCTTACCATTGCTGCAGAAGAAAGAGCTCGACTCAATTCTGGCGAAATGTCAGCTGAGCAAATGATAAAATCAATTGAGCGTCTTGAGACAGCGGTGGTGAGCCTGGAACGGGTATCCACACGGCTTGAGAATATTGCCAACACTTCCGGAAAGTTAGTTAATACAGGCAACTCTGAAGGTAAGAAATTAAATTTTTCTTTTTACCCCCCTCCCCATCTACTTTCTTTATTATTAGGAAAAGACCAAGTGCTTCCAGTTGGCCTTAAAGAACTTTTCACACCTGTTGATTGCTTCATAGCTTCACAGCATGAAGTAGATGCAATATATCGCAGTTAAGATTCACTGAAGTTCTGACATCTCTTTCTAACAACTCGGTAAACTTCAGGATTACAGAAATAAGTTTTTGGTCCAAATATTCAACAGAACACCTGCAAGACATAAAAACTTGTAGATTTATGCCTTATCAGTTCAGCTATTTCACTTCTATATTTGGTTGCACATCAACTTCTAGCAGGGCCTATGCCGTGGTTTCAACACGTTAGGCCAGCCCTGCAGTATGTGCCTCTTTTTCTCCTGGCCCTACAATATGCACCCCTTCCCTTCTTAGCACTTCACTATGCAACCCCTTCTCATCCATACAATGTACACCCTCTTCCCTCAACCCTACCGTGTACTCCCTCTTCTCCCTGACCCATAGTGTGTACCCGTCTCTAATTTTTTCCTACAACTTCCCCCAACCATTACCCTCTATTATGCCAACTGGAAAGGGCACCTGGAAATTCTGATTAACTTGGAAACATGAGATCTATAGTTTTATGCTCATTTTGTGTATCACCAAGTAAGTTTCTGGCATAATTTGAAATGTTTCATGCCGTGACTGGACACAACCTCATAAAAGCCTATTGTCTACTACAATCCACTAACCCAGTCGTGTGTCCTCTTGGGTTTCATGCTTTTAGTTAAATTAAGAAATTTTATGTTGGGTTGTTCAGAATTTGTATTCTTCCCCACCACCATTGCTGCATACTCTATTCAGGATTAAAAGTATCTAAACTATTAATCTGTCGCACTAGTGGAATTGCCTTACCATTTTCTAAGTAGTGCAATCCTGCTGTAAAACATCCAGTGTAGCTTCTTACTGATCAGGGGCAAATCAGATCTAAAATGGCTATATAGTGCTAGATAATTGATCTCCAGTTCTAATCCATTGTTGGCACTGTAATAATGTCTGGACACTTAGTTTTGGTCATTTCAGCTAAGTGATTGTTATCACTCAGTAGAAGTTATTTTTTTTCATATTACCAGGGATGGTCTGACATCCCTTTTCCAAAAGAGATATTTTCTTCTCATTTTTGCTCAATGCCCTGATATTGTAGCTGTCCCTTACGTTATTACATTTAACTACTCAGAAGTTTCCGTAGATGTGGTTGACAGCTTCTTTTAGCAAGGTGACCTAATTAGCTGCGGAGAAGAGGGTTTCAAAGTGTAGTAGCCGGAACAGGAATCACAGGGTGGAGTTTAGAAAGCTCTTGTCTCTATTAGCAACAAAAAAGAAACTCTGTCTCCAATTGAAGTTTGATACTGCATGGAATCAAAAGATTAGTATTGAATGCAAAGGATTTACAAAAATTGGAAATAAATGAGGCACGCATGTTTTGCTAGACATGTAATTTGTGTGTGTTTGCATGATTGACGGATGACAAATAAATCAAGAGGAAAAACAAGGTGTGAGAGGAAAGTTCTTAGATGGATGTCAAGTGTTTGAAAGGTGACAGACGTGTAAAGAAGTGCCAACCAATTCCAAGGCAAAGACCAAAAAGTATGTTGTTGTAAGTCAATGGTACACCATTACACATCTTCACCACAATCTTTCTCTTCCAAGTGGGGGTAACCATGCATCATACCCATTCCTTTCATCTGGCATAAAAACCACCTCCCTCAATACTGCTCTCCTGCCTCTTGTTGACTTCACTAGTGCCAGTGCCAGATAAAAAGGACCCAGTACACTCTGTAAAGTGGTTGGTGTTAGGAAAGGAACGCAGCCATTGAAAACCTGCTAAGGCAGACATTGGAAATTGATGTGGTTCTCTGGTTTGCCAACTCCTGTCAAACTGTCCAACCCATGCCAGCATGGAGAATGGATTCTACATGATGATGAGGTAATAAAGGGTGATATCAAGAAACATTCTGGCTGGATTCCCAAAATATCACTGACTCAGACTATGGATATTATCCAAGTAACTTATTCCACCCTTAGATCTCCTGCCAGTTGGCTTGTCTTGAATCTGTTTTCTGATTCTTTCTTCTGACAGTCTAACCACATGGCCATAACTGTGATCTCTTATGTAATTCAATATTTCCAAAGAAGTTCACTAAAAACTAAGATTTTCTATACATCTTTGAATATTTTTTTATCCACTTCCAATCATTATAGCAACTATGAAAAAGAAATTGCATGGTTGTGTTAACGATGGACATATTACATTTCATTCCTTATGCAACTGTTTCTGTTTGTTTATTTTCATTATAAATGTGGCTTTTCCAATGTATTGAATAGAAATGAATTATAGACTTAATATCCAAATTATTTATTTAAAAAAGCAAAATTTCAAAAGACTATCTTTCTTTTTTTCATAAACATACTGATTAAAAATAAATTGCACGATCATCAACTCATGTGAGTGTGGAGAATGGATATGATGAAGTGGTCATCATCATTGTTTTAATGTCCTTTGCATGGTTGAGATGGAGTTTATTGAGGCAGATTTTCTACTGCTGGATGCTCTTCCTGTCATCAACCTGTGCCTGTTTCCAAGTAAGGTAATATTTCCCCGTGGCCAAACATATTTTCACAGGATATTGGAAATGAATGACACTGCTTGTATAACAAGGATAATCATTTACAACTTTCACACTATGCCAAGTCAAGGACACACACACATATTTAGCTTCCATCAACGAAATCCATTCTGAAGGCCTTAGTTGGCATGGGACTACTGTAGACACATGTCCTAAGTGCCAAGCAGTGGGACTGAACTTGGAATCATGTTGTTGGGAACCACACACCTGTGCCTGCCACTATCTGAGTGGTAAAAAAACTGCCTCAAAAAATAAACAGATAAAAAAAACATGCAACCCATACCAGCATGGAAAAGCAAACTGAAAATGATGATGATGATGATCTCCAGTTCCAGTAGTTTCTATGCTATCAGAGAGCAGACATTCAAGTAATCAGTGAAGTAAGCAAACATGATAAAAACAGTGGTTTCTAGTTTCTGTTTTGATTGTTGAATGTGTTGAGTTGGTGGGGGGGGGGGGGGAATAATGATTGGAACGGTGGGGTATAAAAATGGTCTGTGTCATCACAGAAACCCTTCTGACATTTGTTGTTTACTATCTTCCATCACCTACAAATATAGACACTTCAGTAATATTGCAAAGGAATATTACTCCTTGGTTCTAGAGAATTCCATCCTTTCAAAAAAAAATAAATAAATAAAGCATAGAAAAAATATAAAACCTCACACACCTACCAAAACCACTGCTATGTTGACAACTTTGCTTGATTCAAATTCTCTGTTGAGTTGCCAATCAATTGCAGTTAATTGAAGAATTGACATTGGTACAAGCTAGTCCTGTCCATTATGTCTGTCTGTTGTCCGGCCATCATTACACAAATTATATGGGTATGAAATAGTTCCTGTGCTGAAGACGACAAACACACTGGTTGGTGCAGGACTGCTCTGTGCTGCTTCTTTGTAAAAGTGTTAATGTCTCTCTTAATTTCCCACGAGCTTCAAAAGTCAGTTCTTACCTGTGCATTTGTGCAGCCAGGTAGATAAACCTTGCTCACTCTCTACCACTATCCCCACTTCTCTCCCTCACACATTATCACCACCAGCTTCTTTCTTTTCCAACTGGGTTAACTATGTGTCTCCCTGACGGCAAGACACCTGTTCTTGTCTCTCTATTGCACTTTGACCTCTCATCACCTGGCAAAAACTCTCCCACCTTCTTCTATGCTAATTGGTTTTGTCTTGTTAGTTACTTAGTGACTGTACTTGTGCCAGTGCTCTGTAAAAAAGTACACTCTGTGAAGTGGTTAGTATTAAAAAGGGCATCCAGCCATAAAAACCATGTCAAAGCACACTGGAACATGGTGCAGTCCTCTGGCTTTCCAGCTCTTGTCAGATTGTCCATTCCACATCAACATGGAAAGCAAATGTTAAAAATGAGGATTAAGATTGCTTACCTGTTTGCTAAATGGATTGAGACAGTGTAGAATTAAGTATACTTGCCAACGATGCCTGCAGGGAGTTTGAACTTTGAGCAGTTTGGTCAGTGCCATATCTTAGATTATTTTGTTTTATTTATGTCAACAACACCGCCATACCATTCAACAATATCCTCTCTTTATTTGCCATCAACTCCAATGCACAGAGGAAATTGGCTGCACATAGAATGTGTAGTCTTAATCTTTAACACCATGCAGAAGGAGCATGGAGTCTTAGTTCTTCACTGATATTGGTTAGAGAAAAGGGAACATGGTAAGAAACAGAAAACATGGTCCATTTACTACTGCAATGGAACTTGGAGTTTCTGGTAAATTTGTAAAGATTTTATACTTGTATAGTTTGAAGAACAAAAGTAATGATTTCAGACTCTCCAACTGGAGGCTATCAAAGATATGGCTACAGTACTAAAGGTAGTAAAAAAAGGTTGGTATGAGGAAAATTTGGCTATTGTTGAATAATAAATTGTTGATAGTAATTATTTACTCAATAAATTTTCTGATGTCAACCATTTAGAAATATCGGTTCTAAAGCTTCTACAATGCTCTTGGAGTTTATAGAATGTCTTGACTGTTGAACCTGATTTGCAAGTTAGTAATCCATTTGCAAACTTCCTCAGATTTGGTTATCTTCAGTAAGTAGAGAGTACAAAAGTTGTAACTATTATTAGATTTGTACATTTGGACTGTCAGTCCGCCCGTCTCAAAAATGACAATAATTCATACAGATTAGTACTTAATAGTTGTAGTCATCAAGTAGGTAGAAATATAATCTCCAAATTTCCTGGAGTTCTGTCGAGTGGAAAAACTTCTCGCTTAAATATAGGTGCAGGCATGGCTGTGTGGTTAAGAAGTTTGCTTCTGAACCACTTGGTTTTGGATTCAATGTCAGTGTGTGAAATTATTCGAGTGAGTTCGTTGCCAGTGCCCCTGAACTGGCTCTTGTGTGGGACCGTCGTAGGATTTTCGAGCGAGATCGTTGCCAGTGCCCCTGGACTGGCTCTTGTGTGGGCGACACATGAAATCTTTCGAGCGGGATCGTTGCCAGTGCACCTGAACTGGCTCATGTGCGGGCGACACATGAAATATTTGGAGCAAGATCATTGCCAGTGTCACCCGCACAAGAGCCAGCCCAGGGGCACCGGCAATGATCTCGCTCGAAAGATATCATGTGTCGCCCGCACATGAGCCAGTCCAGGGGCACTGGCAACGATCCCGCTCGAAAGATATCATGTGTCGCCCGCACATGAGCCAGTCCAGGGGCACTGGCAACGATCCCACTCGAAAGAATTCATGTGTCGCCCGCACATGAGCCAGTCCAGGGGCACTGGCAACGATCTCGCTCGAAAGATATCATGTGTTGCCCGCACATGAGCCAGTTCAGGGGCACTGGCAACGATCCCACTCGAAAGATTTCATGTGTCGCCCGCACATGAGCAAGTCCAGGGGCACCGGCAACGATCTCGCTTGAAAAACCTCATGTGTCACCCGCACAAGAGCCAGCCCAGGGGCACCGGCAACGATCTCGCTCGAATGAATTCATGTGTCGCCCGCACATGAGCCCGTCCAGGGGCACTGGCAATGATCCCGCTCGAAAGAGTTCATGTGTCGCCCTCACATGAGCCAGTCCAGGGGCACCGGCAACGATCTCGCTCGAATGAATTCATATGTCGCCCGCACATGAGCCAGTCCAGGGGCACTGGCAACGATGCCGCTCGAAAGATTTCATGTGTCGCCTGCACATGAGCCAGTCCAGGTGCACTGGCAACGATCCCGCTCGAAAGATTTCATGTGTCGCCCGCACATGAGCCAGTCCAGGGGCACCGGCAACGGTCTCGCTCGAAACATTTCATGTGTCGCCCGCACATGAGCCAGTCCAGGGGCACTGGCAACGATCCCGCTCAAAACATTTCATGTGTCACCCACACAAGAGCTAGTCCAGGGGCACTGGCAACGATCTCGCTCGAAATATATCATGTGAATCTGATTAATGTCTAGCTTTGACTTATGTTGTCTCTTTAGCTCAAAGTAAATTCTTTTATGACTTGACTTTATTTAGCTTTTACTCTAAGGATAAATAATACATGCAAAATAGGATAGTTTGTGAGTATAATGACATATACAAATGGAAGTATTAAATTGTGTTATAATTACAAGAACTTGTAACTGTTGGCATAATTAATAATGTCTGTGTAATACCTTATATGGTATTTGTGTGTTCATGTGTGTGTGTGTATATATATATATATATATATATATATATATGAATTTATACAGACAGTCATTGTCATTTTCCATCCTGTTTTTTTTTCCATGCTAGCATAAATACACGCACCAATCAACAATACATGTTACATACATCACAAACACATATTCCTACAATCTTGTTTTGTTTCTTTTTTAAACAAAACAATGGGAAAATACTCTCTCTACAGATGAACTTTGACTCCCCCTCCCTCTCTCCCTCCCTCCCCCCTTCTCTCCTTAATATTCCAATGGTAGAAATGAAAGTATGTTTCTGTTTTCAATCCTATCCTATAGGTTCTAATTACTGTTAAATGAAAACACGGGTTTGTCCCATCTTGATAGAATTTTGAGTCATATTGGTACACTTAATCCAGAGACTCAACTTCAGTAACACCTGAGTGCTAATGTAAACAAAAGTTCTATATATGAATATATCATCATCATCATCATTTCAATGTCTGCTTTTTTCATGCAGGCATGGATTAGATGGTTCAACTGGAACCTGCAAGCCAGAGTTCTGCATGAAGCTCCATAGTCAGCTTTAGCATGCTTTCTGCAACTGGGTGACCTTCCTGAATGCTTTTTAAAAGGCTTTAGCTCTAGTGAAGTCAAGTCTGGTGAGTGGAGGGAATGGTATTGAGGGAAGAGGCTTTATAGCAGGTAATGGGAGTTGTATAGAAACAAGTGGATTTCTGTGGAGGAGGTACATGGTTACCGCAGTTGGAAAAGAAAGAGGAGGGTGTTGAAGATGCGTTAAGGCATACCCTCAAGTTAGAGCAAGATCTATTTTCCTGTAAAACAATGTCAACCTCATAAGGATGATTTCAAGTCACAACACTAAGAGTTGACAAATAACAAAGCATTTTATCAAATTCTACCAATCATCATCATCATTGAATGTCCGTTCCATGTTGGCATAGGTTGGACAGTTTGATCAGGGCTGACAAGCTGGAAGGCTACACCAGACTCCAGTCTGATTTGGCATGGTTTTCTACAGCTGGATGCCCTTTCTAACATCAACCACTTCAGGAGTGTAATGGGTGCTTTAACATGCCACCAGCATGGGTGCCATTTGCGTGACGCCAGTATCTGTCACGACTGCGATTTTGCTTGGCTTGATGGGTCTTCTTCTCAAGCATGACATAATGCCAAATGGTCTCAGTCATTGTCTCCGTGCGGCCCAACACTCGAAAGGAACTCAGCCACTTTGCCTCCATGAGGCCCAACACTTGAAAGGTGCTCTTTACATGCTCATCATTGTTTAACGTCTTCTTTCCATGCTGGCATGGGTTGGATGGTTTGACAGGAGTTGGCCAGGCAGAAGCCTGCGCCATACTTCTGTGTTTGTTTTGGCATGGTTTTTCACAGCTAGATGCCCTTCCTAACACCAACCACTCAATAGAGTGCCACTGCCTCAAAATATATTTAATCATGACAGTCTCAATTATATTTTGTAGTTGTTGAATGAAAGCATACTTAATGCATGGAGTAGTTGAACATTGAAGTGAAATATATAATGTGTCGAGGAAAAAGTCTTAGACCAGGACATCTATTTTCCAGTATTTATGGGTGACAACTTCAGACATGTTTCTGGATGTTTGAAACTTCTTAGCAAAAGTATGACCTTACTGCATCTTGATAAACTGGTAGCAAACAAACTAATAAGTAAATGGACAGAAGTATAGTTTGAAGGTATTAAAAATAAATTTGTTTAGAAATTACATAATTTTGAGATGTCATCTATTTGATGAACAATAAGGTAAGTGGGTTAATGGGGCATTAAAATGCTGAAGTAAACTAAAATAATGTAGTGAGAAAAATGGTGAAGAAGTTTGCTTCCCAAATACTTGGTTTTAAGTTCAGTCCCACTGTGTGGCACTTTGGGCAAGTATCTTCTACTTTTTGCCCTAGATTGCTCAAAGTTGTGTGAGTGGACTTGGTTGGTGGAAACAGTAAGAAGCTCACCACACACACACGCACACGCACACGCACACACACACACACACACACACACACACACACACACATATATGTATGTGTATGAGTGTATCTCTTGATATCATAGTTGTAAATGAGTATTGCTGCTTTACAAGCAATGTTATTTGTTTCTGATATTCTACTGCACATGTCTGGCCATGGGGAAATATTACTTTACTTGGAAATAAGGTGAGGGTGGGTGACAGGAAGTGCATCCAACCATAGAAAATCTGCTTTGATAAATTGTGCCTAATCCATGCAAGCATGTAAAAGTAGACATTAAAACAAGAATAATGATGATGATGATGATGCTGATTTCTGAAATTATTTTAAACTCATATTTTACAAAGGAAATTTTAAGTCAAGTTTCATCTACAAAATTCAGATTTTAACTTGAATGTGTGCATGTGTGTACTCATATATTTTACCAACCCGATAACTTTGCATTTTGGTTGGAATAAGTAATCAATACTCCATAATTAATGTTGTTGTTGTTGTCATAGGCACAAACATGGCTGCAGTAAAATCCAAACTCACTCTAAGGAAAATGCTGACAAGTCTACATTGGTATAAGAACAGTTTTCTTTTCTAACAACTGTTAATGCATCGAGCAGCTGTGAGATTTTATAGATCCTTTCATATTTTATCAATTATATGTAATAGTAGCATACTTTTATGGGAGTTTCCAACCATCTGTGGCTTAGAGATTATTTACTCATTCACTAAGCAAAGAGTTTACAGGCAAAAGAGGCCACCGACCACTCAGACTTTTTTCTCTGAGCTCATTTTTGTGCAAATTGTACAAATTACGAATTACCTGGGGCATAAATGTGTCTATTCCTTTTTTTTTTCTTTTTTTTTTTTTTGCATAAGTCTAAAGTCCATTGGCTGCTGGAGATAGGTTGTGTTGATGATGCATATTGAGGCAGAAACTTATGTCCACAACTGTCCTCTTATCTGCAGACAATAATCCAATTCTTTCTTTTCCTTAATGGTCTATCAAGTTCAGAAAATCTTTGATACTTGAGATTATCTCATGTGGAGCTGGTTTTAATTGCCATTTGGTAATTGATACATCTTCTTGAGGTGGAGATAATTTTAATAAATCAATAATTTTGTATGTTATTTGATATATTTGTCTATCTCTAGTCCAAAGCCATAGGCAATAGTAAGCAGCTTTGGTTTGTTGGCATACAGTGAAGACTTCCTGTAGTAAAACTTACTTTCAACTGACCAGCAAGTAGACTCATTTCTCATCCAGAATATCAATCAAAAAGTTTGTCTTTAACCAACTCAGTACTATGGAAACCAGAGATAATCTCCAATTTCATGGATCTAGGAGGTTTGGAAAAGGATTAACTTTATCATAAAAAGGTGTACTTGCTAGGATTAACTTTATTGTGAACAAGATTAGAAAATTTTGTGTTTTAGATATTACAAAGAACGTATATAAAAGACACACTGTCCTTTCTCAAGTGATTAAAAATCTTTTGAAATTATAACATAAAAATTCACATCATTATAACCTTTAATCCTTCACCATTTTGTGGTGTGGAAGTGGTTTTGAATAGCATTGACCAGCCCTGTTTGAGTAAATTAATGGCTGGCCTAATAATAGCTACCATTATCCTCAGCATCAGAGACATGCAGATAGGTTTAATACATTGTTTTGTCGACCTTTACCATTTAATCCTCTTTGTATGTATGGCTATGTTGTAATTTGGGATAAATGCTTTCACCAGATTTAGAACTTTTGTTCTCTTATCAAACTAATTGAGAATTGAACATGTAACTGATTGGGAATCTACATAGGAAAGGCGCACAGCCTAATGGTTAGGTGGTTGCACTCATGGTCATGAAATTGTGGTTTCAATTCCTGGACTGGTTGGTGCATTGTGCTCCTGAATGAAACATTTCATTTCACATTACTCCACTCCACTCAGCTGTAAATGAGGAACAACCCTGCAACAGGCTGGCATCCCATCCAGGGAGGGTGTTGTGACCTCGGTCATTTAAATGCCATGGAAACTGGGTAACCAGTCCTATGAGTCCTTAAACTCAAGACAATAACACCCTGGGGGAGTGGGGTTGGCTGGGCTGTTAATGAAACTACATAGAAGCTTCTTGATTGCTTCACTGTTTCCATTGCTATCATGTTAAAGCAAAAAGGTTTACAGCCGCCACCGCTACCGCCACCGCCGCCACCGCTACCGCCGCCACCACAGCAGTGTTGAATTGAAGAAGAAGGAAAAACTGGCAGCATTTAATTTTCTCTGTCTGTATTTTATGTTCAGTCATGCATGGGTTGGTCGTTGGTCAATGAAATAAATACCAAAAGGTTTTATCGATGAGATCAATCAATAAGCATGAGCAGTGTAGGTCATTTTATTATTTATTGGGAGGTTGACATTCAACAATCGATCACAGTTGGATTTGCAATCTCAACTCAGATCAATGCAATTCAATATTGTAAGGAATTTAGTCCAATTCTCTGTAGAATGATAAACTGTGTCCAGTGTCTATATTAAAAACTTACATGTGTACAATCCTATCAGTGTTGGAACAAAGTAAAATGGTAAATATTTTGTTTGCCTCTTCAATATTTGTGTTTCAGTCGTATGACTGCGGCCATGCTGGGGCGCAACCTTGATGGATTTAGTTGAACAAACTAACCTCAGTACTTGTTTTTTTAAGTCTTGGTACTTATTGTATTGATCTCTTTTGTAAAACTGCTAAGTTACAACAATGTAAACAAATCAATTCAAATGTTGCTGGTGGTGATGAAAGACAGTGACATCACACACACACACACACACACACACACACACACACACACACGCAGCAGGTTTCTCAGTTTCTACCTACTAAATTCACTCAGAAGGCATTTGTTGGCCTAGGGCTAATCACAGACACTTGCCCAGGGTGTCTCATACTGGGACTGAACCTGAAACTATGTGGTTAGAGAGCAAGCTTCTTAACCACTGCAGTGAACTCACATGGAACTATCAAATGTAATAATCACATATTCACATTGTTTTGAATTTAATCCTGCATTATCTCATGGCTTGCAGATTTCAATGATGTGATTATTCATTTTTAGACTAACATTGTAAGGTATGTGCAAGAAGTTGGATCTGGCCAGTTTAAGTATTAAACTGATAGAATATTTGGGTCAGATATTACCGGTTTACTAAAGGGTTAAATTATATACTTTCACCAGGGGTTTCGTGTCATCTTTCATCACTGATAATAATTTCTCAGATTGGTAAAGCACATCCAGTCCCACGACATAGTCTTAGTTCCTCCCATGCAATTGACTGGGGTCCAGGTTTTGAATGTAGTTGCCAGCATCTTCTCAGGTGATACTAAATTATTTCAGATCTTCTTTGAAGGTGGGGCACCATGTTTTCTTGGCACTTCTATAGAATACCAGCAGCATTATCTAAGAGATGTGCCATAGTTTACTTGTATAAAATTGTTTCTATTAGCGTTATTATTATTGTACAAAATGTGTAGATGTATGTAAATATGCTTATTATATAATATAGACATAAATAAGCATGTTTATTATGCAATACATATACATATATATATATATATATATATATATATATATATATATATATATAAGGTTGAGGAGGGTATTGGATTTAACCAATATATATTTACATATATGTATGTATATATATATATATATATATGCAGACTGTATGACGCATGCGTACGAACAACCATGCTACATGGCAGTGAAACATGGGCTGTAACTGCTGAGGACATACGTAAGCTCGCAAGGAATGAAGCCAGTATGCTCCGTTGGATGTGTAATGTCAATGTGAATACCCGTCAGAGTGTAAGTATCTTGAGAGAAAAGCTGAACATTAGAAGCATCAGTTGTGGCGTGCAAGAGAGACGATTGCGCTGGTATGGACATGTGGTGAGAATGGAGGAGGATAGCTGCGTGAAAAAGTGCCACACCCTAACAGTTGAGGGAACCCGTGGAAGAGGTAGGCCCAGGAAGACCTGGGCTGAGGTGGTGAGGCAAGACCTTCGTACATTGGGCCTCACCGAGGCGATGACTACGGACCGAGACCTTTGGAAATGTGCTGTGCGTGAGAAGACCCGGCAAGCCAAGTAAGATCGTTGCCAGTGCCCCTGGACTGGTTCTTGTGCGGGTGGCACATGAGATGCACCATTTTGAGCGTGGCCGTTGCCAGTACCGCCTGACTGGCTCCTGTAGGATTTTCGAGCGAGATCGTTGCCAGTGCCCCTGGACTGGCTTGTGCGGGTGGCACATAAAAGACACCATTTCGAGCGTGGCCGTTTTCGTGCGGGTGACACGTAAAAGCACCCACTACACTCTCTGAGTGGTTGGTGTTAGGAAGGGCATCCAGCTGTAGAAACTCTGCCAAATCAGACTGGAGCCTGGTGTTGCCATCCGGTTTCACCAGTCCTCAGTCAAATCGTCCAACCCATGCTAGCATGGAAAGCGGACGTTAAACGATGATGATGATGATGATGATGATATATATATATATCATCATCATCATCCATTGTCCATGCTGGCATGGGTTGGATGGTTTGAACAGAAGTGGCAAGCTGGGGAGCTGCACCAGACTCTAGTCTGTTGTGGCATGGTTTCTACAGCTGGATGCCCTTACTAACATGCCAACCACTTCACAATATGTGCTTTTATGTGGCACAAGTGCTTTTGGGGAACCACACAGGCACGTTTGCATGGCACCACCATGAATACTTTACACAACCAAAGGGACTGATGTTAATGCTTCAGCATCCTGAGTTCAGCATCCTGAGTTCATCCTTCAGTACTTCATGCCATCTCTTCTCGGGTCTTCCACTTTCATGTGTTCCATCTACTTTGACAAATTGGCACTTCTTTATGGCGCTGTCAACATCCATCCACATCACATGACCAAACCAGTGCAGTCTTCTCTCTTGCACACAAGTAATTCCTCTTATTGCCTAACCTCTCTCTCTCTCTCTCTTTCTCTCTCTCTCTCTTTCTCTCTCTTTCTTTATCTCTCTCTCTCTCTCTCTCTCTCTCTCTCCAAGGCTGTGAAAGATTTCAGAACATTTATAAAGAGAAGGTCTCGCTGTTTCCGGGATATTTTATATATCCCTTCAACAGAGACGGTGCGAGAAAATGGTTAAGCAGTTGTTATTCTAGAGAAGATATGGAATAGAGAGTGAAGTGGAGGAATGAAAACAGACGTGAGATATGCAAGGATGTTGTATCTGCAGTTCCATTATTTAAGCAGAATGGTATACATATAAGATTCCTGTACCTTGTGTGTAAGTTCCAACAGTATTTAAAATTGGTCATTCCAAGCATAGAGTTTGTAACCCGTGTTATTGGAGTACAGCATGTCGTTTATCAAGTTTCTGGCACAGTAAATTATGTCATGGTGCTGTTTTTGTCACAGACGATGCCCAACTGACCCCCTACTATTCAAACAATGTGCATGTATGAAGTTGAAAATATAAAATGGCAACAATTTACCCATTGCACCCTGTATGTGTGTGTGTGTGCGTGTGTGTGTGTGTGTATACACACACACACACACACACACACACACACACACACACACACACACACACACACACACACAAACTCTTAACTCATTCCATCTCACAAGTGATAAGTAATGCACATTTATTTAGTATGAAATTACTGTTGATGTTCATGGTAGTGTAGCATAGACATTGCACCTGTAATTGTTGGTGTCTGTGGAGTGCCTTGAGTGCAGCCTGTGTTATTTTACCTGTGGCAACAAGCATGAAATTAAAGGTGTCGGGGATGGAGTTAGGGGTGGAATGTCTCAAATTTATTTATTTTAGGTCGTTTGAAATTCCATTTCACCAAAGTTTTATCTATTTTCTCAACTTTTACTTGGATCTGTCATTGAAGCATGTAAAACAAATGAATGAACTGAACGTTTAAATTACCATATGTGTGTGTGTGTGTGTGTTTGTGCGTAACCTTGTCTTGACATTACAATGTTGTAAGTGAGCACCACCATCATACAAGCGATGTTCATTTTCTTCTGTAGTAAAATATTACCTTTCTTAGCAACAAGAAGAGCATCCAGCAATCTGCTGTAAATTCTGTTTGACCCATTACAAGAATGGAACAGTGTACGTTAAATGTTAACACACACACACACACACAATCTTAGCCGTTTTTTTGCTGCTTCTCCTTTCTTCTTTTTCTTGTCTTACAAGTCACATGGCAATCTCACTTGTGCCAGTAGCACAAAAAAAAAAAAAAATGACATTGGAACTCAGCACAGCCTTGCAATTCACTGGGCCTTGTCAAACCATTCAACCCATGCCAGCATGGAAAAACAGATGTTAAACGACAATGATTATATGTTTTTTGTAATTTAAGATTAGTGTATGATTTGAGCAGGGAAGATTTGGTTGCTATATCTAGTATGTTAAGCTACCATGTAAAGGCTTGTGCTTTGCTAGTTTGCAGATCTGGAATCAAATCCAGACTTGTAGACTTAACAGTATCCATGGAGAATCTTCCTCCACCCCATGTATTTTTCTTTGATTCATTCTGACGTTTGTCCTTCATATCTCTGAATATGAACAGATTGGTAGTTTTAATCTTTGTGGACCCTGAGGTGACTTGGTTGAATATACGGTAACTTGAAGGAATTTCCAGTCCCCACAACCCCTGGGATGTGAGTTAAAACAACAAAAAGATTAAGAAAAAAGTTATCAGATTTTTAGAACACAGATTGCTGTGAAATCACTTCCCAGCAGTTGTAGGGGGTGAGGGCCACAGTGGAGAGGATGAAACTAAAGTAAATGGAAGTACAACTGTTTTGCATTAAATGTTAATAGAGATTAGATTAAGTGTTACAGGTGTGAGGTGGCTAGTTGTGGTGATGGTGGTGGTGGGGGGGGCAACTTATATTTATGATGTAGGATTACTGGAAAACCAACCAGACAGCCAACCAGCAAACCAGCCAGCCAGTTTGTCATAATCTGATGGGTGGTGCCTCTTGTATCTTCTAATTCAAGTTAATCAATTTGTTTATCATCATAGCGCTTTTACAATGGCACCATCGCACTAATGTCAGTCTCCCTGTGACTATAAAATACCCATACATCTTCACTCCTGGCATTATCTTGCAGAATCATTTTTATTCAGGTTTTTTCTTTTGCTTGTTTTAATTTTCTTTGTTTCTTTCTTTTATTTCACAAATTATTTTGTTGAAGTCATTTGACCCATTTTGTCTGTGATCAATCATTCAAACTCATTTTATATTTATATTTCATTTCATTTCGTTTCTTAAAGTAGGAAATTTATTTAATAATAGCCGTTATGTAATTACAGAACAGCAATTTTAATTATCCACCTCACTTAATTGTGTTTACCGCTGAAGTTGTTGCAAATTTTCTGCCCAATTACACTCTTAGTATCCATCAAATTTATTTCTATACCAGTGTTTGGTGCCAAATAAGCTCCACAACACACACACACACACACACACACACACACACACACACACACACACACAAGAATCTTAAGAGTATTTTTTTTTTTATAAACTCTAAGCATGTATGTAAACAATCCTAACAGCATGAATTGTTACTATCCCCCGCCATACAATTATTCCTATCAGTATTACCAATCGCCAGTATATTATCAACCTGTCACAGGTGAGTTATCAATTTTTCTGTTTTATGGTAAATAATGCTGCCAGCCAAATATTCCAGTTGCAGTTTTTCTGTCTTATTCTGTTTCAAAGAGTGGTGAGGTGGGGTTCTATCAAATTTATTCACTGTATCTGTAACACAATATATTTAAGTAATGCAGCACATGCAGGTACATATGGCAATATACGTATGTAGTACAATGTGTGAATGTAATACAATATATGCTGGTATATGATGCAATATATGTAATACAATGTATGACTCCTCTGATGTATATGCTTGATTTTCATGCCCTCCACCACCATCACATTCTGCAAGCACCTCCCCATGCTGAGGAGATGCTTGCACTGTGTGGTGTGTGTGTGTGTGTGTGTGTGTGTGTGTGCGTGCGTGCGTGCGTGCGTGCGTGCGTGTGTGTGTGTTGCTCAGCAGTTTTTAGCATACAATCAAAGAAGAAAATGATTTGCTTGACGCAACACAAAGGTTCTGGTTTATGATAGGGTCCAAGTTCAAATCCAGCTGAACATTTTCAATATTGAATGCAATCACGACTCTTCCCAAACGTATGGTTTCAGGTTCAGTCTCACTGTGTGACACCTTGGGCAAGTGTATTCTACCACCACCTTGAGCCAACCAAGACCTTGTGAGTAGATTCGGTAAATGGAAACAAAAAGAAGCCTGCTGTGTGTTTCTGTCTCCTTGTCTTGACATAGTGTGATTGTTGCAAGATGAGTATTTCTTTTCACTTGACAATTATAAATTACCTTTTACACCTGAATTATTCCATCTCTTTCTGTCTTTCTACTTCCCAGTCATGCCCCCCCCGCCCCTTCCTGCTCATGACAGTCTACAAAGCAGAAACACAGAAATGGAATAATTCAGGTGTGAAAGGTGATTTATGATTGTCAAGTGAAAAAAATGGCATCTTCACAAATAAATACATTCATTGCTTATATGGTGATGGTGATGGTAAGTGGTGGTGATGGTGAGGGTAAGTGGTGGTGGTGTAGTAGAAGCAATAATAGCAGCACTAGTGTAGTTAGTGGTGACTTGTAACTTGTGCACTTTCTCTGCCTGTCATAGGAATGAATGTACAAGCTTGGCTGGGTGGTTAAGAAGTTTGCTTGCCAACCACATGGTTTCGAGTTCAATTTCACTGCATCACATATAGCTTCTAGTGAAGTCTCGGATTAACCACTGTGGTTTTACCTGAGAAATTTGCTACACAGAAACTGTACTGAAACCTGTGTGTGTATCTTCACATTGACCCTGCTTGGGCAGCAGTGATGGGCTTATGACCCCACCACCACCGCCACCATCACCACACACTTAAATAAACAATAGGTTTGCTAATTTGATGGTTCACTGGCGAGAAGACATGGAATAAAGTACCTTGGCCCCATCCACCTCTAGCTATTCCATTATACTTCCACCCCTAGCTATGCCCTAAACAAGGGGAGGGGACATGTTCATTCACACATCTCTAGACACACTTTGTTTCCACCAACTTCTGCTTTTCCTAGTATTTAGTACCTTTTTTGGGCAACTTTTTGTAGTTGTCACTTTTGGCTGGTGTTCTTGGGTGACAAGAACAGAATGACAGGTTGTGTGGTGACAGGGTGGGGAAGGTTGAGAAAAGGAATTATGTTGTGGTGGTCGTGGTGGGATTTTTGTAGTGTGAACTTATGTGATGATGGTGATAGTAATGGTGGTAATAAGTAATAATGGTGTTGAGGATAATGATGGTAGGTGGTTGCTGTCTGCTGTTGTTGGGGAATGGTGAGTGATCTGTTGATGATTGAATGGAGATGGGAACAGCGGTGAGAAAAGTTTGTTTTCTTTCTTTCTTTCTTTTTAGTAATCTACCCCTCTTCTGGGTGTCCCGTTGTTAGTGTTGGTGTTGAGGGGTCATAGCAATTCAAATAATGCTTGTTGGAGTAATGGAAGAGGTTGATTTAAGGTGCAGTTGCCCTAAAGGTAATGATTATGTTAGAGAGAAGGAGGGAGAGAAAAAGCAATTAAGTAACCTTCCTCATTTACTACATGAGTGGGGGACTGGAGTGGGGCTGGCCTAGAAAAGAAAGTAGGATTATCAGCCTGTAGCTGCAACAACACTAGTGTGTGTGTGTGTGTGTGTGTGTTGCTTGAGTACCACACAAACCAACTAATCAGGAGCTTAGTGTCCTGGACTTGGTGTAAGGGGTCAGAGAAGTTTTGTGATAGTTTTGGTAGAGTTTTGAGTTTGTTTTCATGTCACATATACATGGGTACTTGTGTTAGTCACAGTCACAAAAAGCCATTGGTGGCTGTTGTGACACAGGACAGCAGTTGTACTGTAGGTGGTGGTGGTGGTGGTGGTGGTGGTGATGATGACAGTAGAGTTATTACAGGTAAAAGTGCTGTTTGTGTATCAGATTGCAATGAGGGCACTGAGACTACTTACTACGAGACTATCAACAACTACCAGGAAAGCCACCACTACGTAAACAATTACCCCAACTACGATACTATCAAGGACCACTACTATGACAATAGCAAGAGCAGGACTTCTATCAGTGACGACGAGTATGACCTCTCCATTGATAAAATCTCACAACAAAAAGTGGGAATAGAAAAAGAGGAGGAGGAAGAGGAGGACAGCGATTATGCAGAAGTAGGTAGGTGTTAACACACTCTCTCTCCCATTGACCAACTTAACATCCGTAGCCCTCATCCTCTCTGCTCCAGAGATTCTGCTTACATGTAAATGTTGACTTCTTTGCAAGATTCACAATTTATAGTATTATCCAATTGTGTGTGTGTGTGTGTGTGTGTGTGTGTGTGTGTGGTTAACTGCATATGTATGTATGGAAGTGTCGAGAAGAATAATGTATGTGTCTGTGTGTGAGTATGTAGGGATGTCTGTTTGTGTTAATGATAAAGGTGTTTGTGGATCAACTTCTTTCTGTATATGTATGCTTACACACACACACACACACACACACACACACACTTGGCCCTCTGTTTTTTTAAATTATCATGAATCCCAGGATAGATAAGGAAGTTGTGGTGTCAATGCATTGCCACAAGGTCGGTGGACACAAGTGTTTCTAGTTGGGAAGTGAATAAACAATAAACACCATTTTCATCAACAACTCCCCCCACCATCCCTCATTCTTTATATTAGTAAGCTTAGAAAAACAATTTAAACAAATTTATCCTGAAACTGGGTGTGTCTGATAAAGATTGTGTGTAAAATGTAATGTATTTTTTTTTCAATAACTTTTTTTTTGTGTGTGTGTGTATGTATGTATGTATATATATATATATATATATATATATACATATACATATGCATGTGTATGTATATGCATATGTGTATGTATATATATGTTCAATATGTTCAAGGTGATGCTCCAGCATGGCTGTAGTATAATGCATGAAACAAGTAAAAGATCAAATGTCTGTGTGTGTGTATGTATATACACAGGCATATATCTACTAGTCGTATGCGTGTGTGTGTGTGTGCATCTCTTCGTTTCTTAGCTCAAACCTTTCTCCTGACATCACCTGTTGTCTTTCAACAACCTGTACCTGTCTGAATCGTTGTTCTCTACACATTCCTGGAATACTAATCATGTGTTGTGCGTGACTCACACCAACTAAACTAGCTTAGTCTCTACTGTTGGAGCTATTTGGCTCTTCTGAAAACCGGAGGTAATTTAGTCATGATGCAGTCGCAACAGTATTTAGCAAAATAACTTCTGCTTTTATACTTTCCAACCTATACTCAGTTGCCTTTCTCTCTCTCATGCCAGTATACTTCTTTCCTCCCAGTACTCTCTCTTCTCTCTCTCTCTCTCTCTCTCTCCTTGTCAAAGACACAATGTAATATGTACATTCTACCACAAACAGTGATACAAGGGATGTATTATATAATCAGTTACTTTGCTCAGCAGCCTGAATTTCCTAAAACAAATGACCATTTTCTTTAAGAGGCCACTAGTTTTCCAACCCTTAATTGTAACATAGCTTGTCCCATAAATAAAATGGAGGCAAAAAAAAAAAAACACAGAAATCTGTTAAACTTTCCACCCAAAGAAAATTATGACAAAGCATCATGTATTGTAGCACCACATGAAACTGAATGAAAGACTCTGCCTCTCCCTCACCCAATCTCCTATTCTCTCTTTTTTGACATTTCTGATTATTAGTACAATTGTCGTCAAAGTCCCTTAGAAACCCATTGCTATTTTTAAATTAGTGATATTGTTTTAAATGCCTAAATAATTACAGTATGCTCCACCATAAAGTCAAAATAATGATGATGATGATCATCATCATCATCTTAATGCCCATTTTTCCATACTTGCACAAGTCAGAGTTTAATGAGGAAAGTTCTCTATGGCTGGATGCCCTTCTTGTTGCCAACCTTCACCCGTTACCAAACAAGGTAATATTTCCCCATGGCCAGTTGTGTGTGTGACTGATTTGTCTTAGCATCACAAGATTGTTGTAAATGAATGCCATTCATTTCCAATATTCTGTGAAAGAGATTATTCTCCAGTTCTGCTGTCGGTTACACTGTATAACAAATTGACCATATTATCACAACCTTTGGACTGTCAAAAGCTGTTTATGTATTATTTCTGCATCATCTTTTTCACTGCACGGTGTCTTGGACAAGTGTCTTCTGCTTTAGCCCCAAGCGAATCAAATCTGTGTGAGTGGATTTGATAGATTGAAGCTAAAAGAACCCAGTCTTGTGTGTGTTACTACCTCCTTGCCTTCACTTCACATGATAGCTGTAAATGAGTGTCACCATCATACAAGCTGTTCATTTCCAATCTTCCATGAATACCTGTCTGATCATGGGGAAATGCTACCTGATTTGGAAACTGATGAGATTTAAAATGCAGGGCAACTGGCCATAGACAATCTTTCTCAATAAATTCTGTCTGACCCATGCAAACATGGAAAATTGGGCAATATAAAGATGATGATGATGATTGCAATGATGGACTTTAATCAATGGGTATGACTCCAGCTGGTTCTGCCACATATCGTAGTTTCAATTCTTTGGAATCTGATAATCTGATAATCTGATAATCAATAACCTATTGCTGAGCAAATATTGATATTGCTGAGCAAATATTGATATTGCTGAGCAAATATTGATATTGCTGCTATTTTGTTGTTTTGTGTTTGTTTTAGATAAAAAGGGAATAAATTTGCGCTTGTTAAAAGATGTCTTAAATGCTGCAATTTTAATTGCTTTACTTTTTGCCAAATGCCCCAACATAGTTTTGGATCTTATCCAACATTTTCTATTTGTATTACTACATTTATTAGGTTATAAGTTCCCAAACGCTCAAGAGTACATGCGCACACACACACACACACACACACACTATATTTATATCTACATCTTTTAATCTTCAATCATCATAATAGTAAGATTAGAAGAAAATTGTTCACTAATTGGTGAATGGCATTTTGAAATTACAATTGTTCTTACTGGGTCTTAAATTGAATGAATGAAGCTCCCTTTTTTTTATTTGGTTATGAAAGTCAACTGATAGCACCTTGGGCAAGTATCTTCTGTAGTCTTGGGCTGACCAATACCTGTAAGTGAATTTGGTAGATGGAAACTGTGTGGAAGCCTATCATGCACACACACACACACAAGTATGTGTGTGTTTGACCCTCACCCACCACTGTTTGACAACCGTTGTTGGTTTGTTTACATTCTCGTAACTTAGTGGTTGAGCAATAGAAATTGATAGCATAAATACTGCCCTTTAAAAATAAATTACTGTTCGTGATTTGTCTGATTAAAACCTTCAAGGCAGTGCCCCAGCATGGCTGCAATCTAATGACTGAAACAAGTAAAAGAAAAGATAAACAAAATATACATACATACATATATATATATATATATATATATATATATATATATATATTTAAATTTAAATGTTTTATAAGTTTGTATTCCTTGGTGGGGATGGGGCCAGTCTTCTTTCGAGAAGCAAGAAAAGTTTTACTTCATACTTAGTCGAAGGGAACAAGAAAAATCCATACCCACACATGCATTCATAAATACATTCATAAATACATTCATAAATGCATTCATAAATACATTCATAAATACATTCATAAATGCATTCATTGCCATCCTCGCACAGATATTGGTCATTGTCTAAAGCAATGGTTCTCAGCCCTTTTAATATTAGGGCCAGATCCCAAACCTGGATTTTTTTAGGGGGCTGCACCAAAAACAGTAAAACACCACTGGATTAAAGAAAATTTTCTATTTATAGAGGGATGACCATTGAGGGCTGCACGAGACCCTGGGAGCTGCAGTTAAGAACTGCTCATTTAAATCCTTAGTTTTCCTAATTTATGTCATTTGCTTTCACAGCCAACCAGCTTTCCATTCTCTTCCTTCTGGAACCTGATCCTGTTACTAAGGCACTGCCAGACGTATAAACCCAGATGTCAAACTGACCTTGTTGAATACTAAAGTTACACAAGTTATTTTGAATCCTCACACCATTCCAGCCTTTCCCGTTGTTGTTGTTTTTCTTATCTTTATTTCTATTCATTTACTTCTATCAACAATATTTCTCACATCTGTTTTCAGGTATAGTTACAATGCAAAAATATCTCCTAGCAAAAAAAAAAAAATTAAGGGAAAAAAAGGGAGATTTTTTTTTTTTTTCACCTTTACACCTCTCCTCCCTTATTTTACTTGTCAAAACTAAGATTAGAAACTTGCTGAAAATTTGGACTGGTGAATCTTCTCAAATAACTCCCTCCATGTTATTTTTTTAATTTTGTGTGCATATATATGTATATGTGTATATATATATATATATATATATAATGGTGTATTAAATGTGTTCCACAAGGCAGCAGTTAAATACTAGAAAACCTGACATACTTATGGGACATGCGAAATTGAAATATAAACATATACATGCTCTTTCTCTCTCTCTCTCACCCCCACCCCTTCTCTCTCCAATTTTGTGTTGGTTTTCTGCACCAATCACAGGTATTGCTGTGAAAAAATAGGGGTTTGTAGATGTAATGGCATGCGTCATTGAAACTGAATTAACAGAAGACTCTTGAAGGTGGAGCAATCTCGGTTGTTGTTGGGGAGGAGCATCTTAACTGAGGAGTTAGAGAAGATAATGGTAAAAAGATTATTCTGTGTAGCAGCTGCAGAGGTGGTGGTGGTGGTGCAGTGTTGCTATGTTTGCTATCTGTTCCCCTATCATCCCTTTATTTTCCCAACTCCAGATGCAAAACTGCTTCACAAGGTGGTGCTGCTGCTGCTGCTATAACCTGAGGTGATAAGTTTAGTTATAGGGTCCCAAGTTTGCATTGATTTGGCAGAGTTGTTTCTGGTCAAAGGCTGAAACACTTTTGCTGATCGTTCAATATATTGATAGGCCCAGGCATGGCTATTGTAGTTTAGAAGCTCACTTTGCAACCATCTGGTTTTCGGGCCAGTCCCACTGGGCAAATGTCTTCTATAGATACCTCAGGCCAACTTTTGAGTGAATTTGCTTAGACAGAAACTGAAAGAAGTCCACTGTGTGTGTGTGTGTGTGTGTGTGTGTGTTCTCACCCACTCTCACTGCTTCACAACCAGTTTTTGTTTGTTTACATTCCTGTAACTTAGCAATTTGGAAAAAAGAGACCAATAGAATAAGTACCAGGCTTTAGAAGTACAAAGGTTAATTTGTTTGACTAAAAACCAGTGAATGTTGTGCCCACAGTCCAGTGACTGAAATAAATAAAAGAAACAGACAATATTCTCTTAATTTGTAGTAGTGTATGTTTTAAGTCACTGCAAAGTGGATCCCTTGTTGAGGCTCCCTTCTTGATTAATTCTAATTTTGACATAAGACCAACAATTTTTAGGGGTTTCAGTTAGTTGATTTCTTTGGCTCCATTACTTCACTGGTCCTTTGTTTTATCTGATCAACCCCAGTACTTGATTGCTATGATATTTTATTGACTCCAAAAGAATGTAAGGCAAAGTTGGCCTCCATGGGACTTAAACTCAGTGTATAATCTTTGGTAGCAGGCACCAAGGCCACTCACTGTTCCATTATAAGGACACTCTATAAAGACTTAGAAGATAAATCTGAAGACACAGGAATCAGAAGCACTAAAGCCATCTCTGACTTTGAGGCAGCCAAGATGTACACCCTAAAAAAAGAAAAGGACCCACCACAGAGCCAAGCCCAGATGACAGAGATGACTATTGCAATGTCAGCCACTGAATTTGCAAATCCTGGATAAGTTTGAACTCCCACATGAGAGACAACATGATCAAACAGTGAACTAAGGACACTATTCACATGTGTCTTGTTGTTGAACCCTCATTCATTGCATGTGACAAGAGAATCCAATATAATGGGTGACCTTATCAGCAATTTCTTTACAATATTTCATACATTTAAAATCGATCAGCCTGTTGTCTAGAATATTTTACAATGTAGATCAGGTCAGGTATTTGGAATGCACTGTTGCTGCATCCATCATTTGTCAGCAATTCCTGGTGGATGATGTGTCTGCACCACTCAGGTAACAACCCTCTGACCCATGAATCTGTCTGGGGTAGTTGGTGATTTGTTTTACCATGTCACAGTACAAGTCCTATCCCAATCTCTTTTAATCACCTTTTGACATTCAGAGGAAATGTCAAATCTATTGTTTGGCATGCCATTCAGTACATTACATTCAGGATATGACATGCCATTCAGTACATTACAAAATGTAGTTTTGGATAGAATGTGATCCTCAACTTTCCAACCTTAAATAAATCATTAATATACGTAGCTCTTTGTTGTTCCCCTCATTTTCACCTTTTGATGGTTTCTACTAAACTTCTCACATTCACACAAGTAGGAATGGTATTGTTTATCCAAACTTAGATTTCCTCATCAGTAATTATTCTGTGAAGCTGTGAAGACGACAAAGATGTCAAAAGTCTGTATGATGTCATCAGCCTTACTTAATGGAAGATGATGAAAAAATTTTAATCATTGTTTAATATTATATTTTTCTAGTTTACATCATTAATTCTTTATACATTAATCACCACACCCTTATTATCTAGGTGTGTAGTTAAGAACCTTGCTTCCCAGCCATGCGGTCTCCAGTTCAGTCCTACTGTTAGGCACCTTGGGCAAGCATCTTCTACAACTCTGGGCTAATCAATACCTCTGTGAGTAGATTTGGGAGATAAAAACTGAAAGTCTATTGCGTGTGTGTATACCCTTTTCTTGTGATGAGTGTTCATTGTTTTTTTTTTTCCATCTTCCCTGAAAACCATGTCTGGTTATGAGAAAATATCCCCTTGCTTGAAAATAGTTATGGTTTGGTGACAGGAAGGGCATCCAGCTGTAGGAAATCTGTCATAACAAATTCCATCAGAGCCATGCAAACATTGAAAAGTAGATGTTAATGCAATGATGATAGTGGTGATATTTATAGTTTAAACTTTTAAGACTCTTATAAACTGATGATGTTAATTCCTGCTTAATTGTGATAGTTTGTAGTTGGGTTTTCTTTCTTTTTTTTCTTTTTTTTTTGCCTTCAGGGAAGAACTTGAAAGAACAAACTTCTCACTTTGCTCTGTCACAACTTAAAACGCCTTGTGTATTTGTGTGTGTATTGAAAGGATTATGGAAGTAGTGAGATTAGCATGGAATTAATACAGTGTGCAAGTGTATGTGTAAGACTTACACCAAGCTGGACCACTGCTGGCTAGATTATATATTACATTTGTTTATCTAATCTTACTTCACCGATACTACTAACAAGAATTTGTTAATTACTGCTTGACTAATGATTCTAGCTAGTATTTAATCATCCTTCTGACACAACAATTATTGTTATTATTGTTGTTGTTTTACTTCTCAGAGCATTTGGTCTCGTTTGCTCTGGCTGATTTTGTGAGAGCAGACAGCAGCCTGCTGTCAGAGATCTCCCACGGTCTCTTTCTGCACATTATAAGCTTTGATAATTAGTTGTTAATTAATGTGGAAGATATTCAACACCCAAGTACCAATCTCAAAATCCTAGCTGTCCCCAGCAGAGCAGTTTTTTAGGCTTGTGCTGCTCTCATGTCAATTGCGATTTCTCTGATATATTTCTTGAACTTGGTTGTTAGTGCTTTTCTCTGACATATTTCTCAAATTTGGTTGTCAGTGCTATTATTGTTATTGTTATTATTATTAGTTTTTCGTCATCTTTCAGTTTTGTTTCCATTTCTGGCCGTATCTTCCCCAACACTTAGGGCAATAAAGCTCATTGTATACATTGATTGGCCATTTAAAGGCAAGTACCCCCTCCCTCATCGCCCTCTTTCGATCTATAGGCACATACTCAGAGCAGGCCCATTTGTCTGGACCATTCTTGCCACTCTCACCCATCTCTCAACAAGTTTGTTAGAAGGCACTATTTTCCTCTCCATCTTCCCTTTCCACTTCAAGTTGAAGCTGTCTGTCTTCAACCGTTTCTTTATTAATAATAATCTTTTTTTTTTCTTCTTTTCATTGCAGAAGTACTTTCACCGTTTGTAGTGGCTTACGATGACATTATCAAGGGACCCGTGGCAACATTTATTGCCCTCTCTTCCAAGATTAATGGCAATGTGAAGATCCAGGTAAGTATTGGCAAACAAAATCCCACACTCACTCAGTCATTGGATCGAGTGAGGCCATACTGGGGCACTACCTTATTTTATCCATCCATCTATTTTTCTCTGCCCACTGTTCTTGTTGAGTCCATAGCCACCACCTCCAACATTGAGGCCCACCAGAAGCAACCGTCATTAACACTTTCCAGTTGCATTCCCAAACATGACAAATGAGACTATGGATGTTATCTAACCATTTTCTTTTTAGTCTACCCCCCTCCCCTAGGACTGCTGCTGTTGCTGGTAAGGCTCAGCATGAAGAACATTTCTTGCAATTCTTTCCTCTGGCATTCCCATGACCATAGTGCCAGAGCTGTAACTTCTCAGTGCCAAGAAGTAAGGCATTTCATTGTTTTATTCTTTTGCTTCAGTTTCATTATTGTGATGGTACAAAACCTGTGATGAGCAAAGAAAAAAGTATGCTGTTACATGTGTCATTGTCTTGTTCTATGATAATGTCCAACCTTCATACAGGTGTGGCCAACTTATTGAAAACTGTAATGGTTGGAGAGTGGGTGGTGATGCTGATAGAAGTAATAGCGGTGGTGGTGGTGGTGATAGTTGTTGCTGTTGTTACTAAAAGCAATGGCTATGACACAGGTGTAGCTGTGTGCTTAAGGAGTTTGCTTCCGAATTAGAAGGCTCTGGGTTCAGTCCCATTGCATGGCACTTTAAGCAAATGCCTTCTCCTATAGCCTCGGGCTGACCAAAACCTTGTTATATATGTGTGTCTTTGTGTGTCCTCTTGTCTAGACATCACGTGATGGTTGTAAATGAGCATCCCTGTCATACAAGCAAGGTTATTTTGCTTCTGGTCTTCCATGAAAAATATATCTAGCTATGGTGAAATATTACTTTGCTTGACAATGGATAAGGGTCAGTGACAGGAAGGGCATCCAGCCATAGAAAAGTCTGCCTCAATAAATTCCATCTGACCCATGCAAGCATGGAAAAGTGGACGTTAAATAATGTTGACCAATATGGAATATAGTAATATACTCAGAAACACAAAAGACTCAGGATTTGCCCTGTGAAGAAGTCCTTCTCTACCTCACCCACTGTGCTATTTCATTTGTGTATAAATGCTAAAGTTACAAACATCAAAATAAAACCACTGTATTGTAAGCTTCCGTCTAGAAATTACCACTAACGAGATCGCCTAATTTTATTTCAATTAAAAACCAAATTAAATTAAACTAACGTTGAAATTGTGAGCAAGTGGAATAATTTTCAGAGCTTACTTATTTTTGTCATAAATTTCACTGGTTTACTGTTATTAATTATATTTAGACTTTCACCTGAGGTCAAGACAATTTAAAGAAAAATCTCGTTAAATGTTACTGTTATCTTGAAACGCAATTACTATTTTATCAAAACTTTAACATCAGTCTATCAAGAAATTTAGAATAGAAACTAAATGTAATAAACTCAAACATAATGGAAAAGGAAGGCATCGTAGGGGGCGATGCATACCCTGCACACAGATAAATTTTTTCGCAAATTATAAGCTTGAGAAAAATGAAGTCGGTATGCTTCACTGGATATGCAATATCAGTGTGCATGTTCAACAGAGTGTAAGCATCTTGAGAGAAAAGTTAGGCATAAGAGGTATTAGATGTGGTGTGCAGGAGAGATGACTGCACTGGTACGGTCATGTGATGCATATAGACGAGGACGGTTGTGTAAAGAAGTGCTGATCTGTAACTGTGGAGGGGATCAGTGGCAGAGGTAGACCCAGGAAGACACAGGATAAGCTTTGAACCTCACAGAAGCAATGACTAGTGACTGAAACCTTTGGTGATGTACTCTGCTTAAGAGGAGTCATCGAGCCAGAGGCACCCGTGCTGGTGGCACATAAAAAAAAAAAATCAACCTTTGAATGCTGGGCCTCACGGAGGCAAAGTGGCTGAGTACCTTTCAAGTATTGGGCCTGACAGAGGCAGTGTGACCGAGTTCCTTTTTTAGTTTGGGGCTTCATGGAGGCAAAGTGGCTGAGCTCCTTTCAAGTGTTGGGCCTCACAAAGGCAATGACCATGACCTTTGACATTGTTGTGCTTGAGAAGAAGACCCATCAAGCCGAGCAAGATCACAGTCCTGGCAGATACCAGTGACACATAAAAGCACCCATTATGTTCTTGGCGTGGTTGGCGTTAGGAAGGGCATCCAGCTGTAGAAACTCTGCCAGATCAGACTGGAGCCTGGCGCAGCCTTCCAGCCCAGCCAGGCCCTCCAACGCATGCCAACAGAGACAACAGACATAAAATGATGATGATGGATATATGGTAAGGTGCAGGTGGGGGGGCTTGAATCTAATATAGTTGTTGATTTATTTATTAATGGAAATTCCATGCATGAAGTAGCCTGTGTGTTGATATGTTTTTTTTTTTGTCTTCTTCCAGGCCGCTATGGTGCAGGAAGCTTTCAATGCTCAGCGAAGTTTCCTTGTTCAAGTATCTCGCAGCAAAAAGCCAGCAAATGTAAGAAGTTGTCTCTTTATTTTGTCGGTCACCTATACATTGGCCATTGTTTTACAAATAATAAAAATATATTGTTTCCTTGAAATATTTTTGTATATTTAAAGATGGAACATGTACAACAACGACAACACTAATCAAAACTAAAACAATCAATTTACTGAAAGAAAAGATTACTTCTTATCTTTATGTAGAATTTGTCTACAACAGTAGATGTTTCCAAATCAGGTTTGTTGTGCCATCAATAGTTATTAAAACACCCTTGTTTAGAGAAGACCATTTTATGAAAAGAGGTGTTCAGTTACAAAATGCTCAGAACTGTTGCTTTGTGACCCCCTGTAGCAAATCACAGTGTCTAGTTTACAAAACTCTCAGCCATTTACTGCAAGCCAGCTTGCTGGGGAGTTCATAGGTTTCATTTGATGTTTACCCTGGCTGATAATTATCCTAAACAAGATGAAGTTAATATGTGTTGTCAATGTATTTGGTATTGCAAAGACATGCAGCCTAGTGGTGAGGATGTTGGGCTTATGATCATTACATCATTGGTTCAATTCTTTGAGCAAGATATTTCATTTTGCATTGCTCCAGTTTACTGAAGAATAAGTACGAGCCTTCAGCTAGGAACACAAAGAGCTGCATTGAATACTGCTAAGCCTCCACTCCATCACTCTAGAATGATTTTTCTTTAACTGAAGGTTGATCTTCTATAAATAGCTGAGCCTTGGATCGTTCCTGCTCTCTCTCTCTCTCTCTCTCTCTCTTTCTCTCTCTCTCTCTCTCTCTCTCTCTCCTGATGTCATGCTTAGTCAAAAACAGGATGATCAAGATTATGTCTATGTTTGTTCCTAACTTCATACACACCTAAAACAGTGAAAGGACTATCCATGCTCTCAACTCATACTTGCCAGTGAGTTATGGCTCTGCTTTATTATTTGAAACTATTTTGCTAAAAACTGAAAATAACATTTCTGAATTTATTCCATGACTGTTTAAATATTGTTTTTTGTTTGTTTTTTTCCTCTTCTCAGGAGCAAATGAACCACCTTTTGAATCCAACAAGCTCTAAACTGCAAGCTATTCAGGTAAGATGTCTTCATGTGTTCATCAGGATTTTACTGAGACAGGTTTTATTATGTACACTGCCTTATATGGCATATGACCTTCATTTTGTGTTAGTGAGAAAATGCTGCTGTGAAAATTGGTTCTGTGTTTTTAGACTTCAGGTTTGACTAAAGACACAGGCATGGTCATAGATAGCTTGAGGTGTGGTTATGAATCCCCGTTATGTTAACCAGGGTGATTGATATTATACATCACTCAAGTAAAGATTTAACCTTATCACTTGGTGCCTTGGATTCCTTTAGCAAAGTCCACCCTCTTACAAACTTTTGGTTCAGGATTTCAGTTTCAGGATACCTTCATCTCTTCTCCACCCCATAATCTTGGAGAACCTGTGAAGAATCATGGATGCTACCTTTCCCCTTGAATAAACAAAAAAAAAAAAATAGCTGAGCTGAGGTTACACAATATCATTCTCTACCCAACACTATCTCCACCTAGTAGCCCCACCATAGTACCACCATCCTCTTTTTCACACATTACCGTGAAACTCTATTATACATTGCAAACCTATCAAAGGAAGGCTAACTGGCAAAATAGCTTTTGTGTGTGGCAAATGCACAGGGGCAATAAACCCTGAAAATGTGTAGAAAACAGCTTCTGTCACATGCCAGGGGAAAAAAACTGGAAGTAGTTGATAGCTTCTGTTACCTAGGTGACCAAGTCAGTAACTGGGGTGGATCTAGAATAAGAATAGGCTGCGCAAAGTACAGAGAGCTCCTACCTCTGCTGGTGACAAAGGGCCTCTTGCTCAGAGTGAACGGTAGACTGTATGACGCATGTGTGTGAACAACCATGCTACATGGCAGGGAAATATGGGCCGTGACTGTTGAGGACATGTGTAAGCTTGTAAGAAATGAAGCTAATATACTCCACTGGATGTGTAATGTTAGTGTTCATACATGACAGAGTGTAAGTGCCCTGAGAGAAAAGTTGGACATAAGAAGCATCAGTTGTGGTGTGCAAGAGAGATGACTGCAACTAGTATGGTCATGTGATGTGTATGGATGAAGACAGCTGTGCGAAAAGGTGTCACACCCTAACAAGCCAAGTGAGACCATAACCGTGGCCTATGCCAGTGTTGCATAACCAGCCAATTCAAGAATACCCTTCAATCATTGGGCAATAAACTATGCTTGCGAAGACCTGTTCAGTCAAGTGAAATCATTGTCGCAGCCAATGCCTGTACCACCTGACTGGTATGTAAATAGCACCATTTGAGCATGATTCATGCCAGTCCCACCAGATTGGCTACAGTAGCCAATGTGCCATACGAATGTGGTTGATGCCAGTGCCACCTGACTGGTCCCATGCTGGTGGCATGTAAAAAGCACCATTCGAGCGTGGTTGTTGCCAGTGCTGCTTGACAAGTTCCCGTGCCAGTGGCATGTAAAAAGTACCATTCGAGCATGGTTGATGCCAGGACCGCCTGGTGGCATGTAAAAAGCACCCACTACACTCTCAGAGTGGTTGGCTTTAGGAAGGGCATCCAACTGTAGAATCCTTGCCAGATCAGATTGGAGCCTGATGCAGCCTTCTGGCTTGCCAGTCCTCAATCAAACTGTCCAACCCATGCCAGCATGGAAAGCAGACGCTAAACGATGATGATGATGATGATGACCTTCATTCTTATTTTACAATTAATTTGCATTATGAATTTAAAAGGTAAAAATCTCTTTGGGGCAAAATTGACATCAATTCATTTACATCCTAAAGGATAGAGAGTTTCTTACAGACTGAAAACAGCGGCAATTGTGTCTTTTGATTCCATTCTAAGAATAGCTAGAGATTAAACTACAACCACAGTGGACAATGGCTAGTAGTAGTCCTGAAGAACTAGGTCATATTACTATTTACCCTCAATAAAATCTAGGTTTCTTTTTTCTTTCTTTAGAGGTTTATATATATATATATATATATATATATATATATATATATATATATATATATATATATATATATATATATATATATATATATACCTGTACATATATATGCATATACTCATTGATTATTTGTTTTATATATATATATATATATATATATATATATATATATATATATAAACCTCCAGTATTTGTTAAAACAGTATAAGCCCACATCAAAAATAAGTAAATAAAACAAATGATTCTGATAAAATCCCCAACCAACACAATTATAACTCCAAATCTCAAAGGTTGAATTAAAATAATTAATGAAAGACCTATTATTAATATCATATTAAAATATGAAAACATTTTAATCTATAACTTCCGGTGTTATTATTTTACTCTTAAACTGTTTCTTGTCCTTTCACCAAAAGTAAATAACTTTTTCAAATTAAATATATTAATAAATCATAACAATCGCAAGAATAATCTGTGTGAACTCACATAAACCCCTCAACGGTCCAACCACCTTTGTTGTACAACATACATCATTCTTCTTGTTGCATTTGTCTAGCACACTCCTGTCTGGAATCTCCTGTCACTGAGGTATTATTAAGATGACTGAAGTTCATGTGAAATACATTCGTAAAATGCTGGTTTCAATTGATTTAATACTGAAAACCTATCTGACTAGTTTAAATCCTCACACTGTATACAAATAAGAAAAACAGGTTAGCAGAAATAAACCACAGTTTATTTCTGTATCAAGCCATATGCTCTAATGTAACCTATCTGGCACTGATCGCTCATTAGCCCTGTCTTGTGTGTCTCTTTCAAATGGACTTCCCGAAGTGATTTTGTGTTGTTGTTTTGTAAGCAGCTCTTCTTATGATGGTCTCTGTCAACAAAATCTTTATTATTTATATTATGAAGGTTTTTTTTATTACATTGTTGTTGTTGTAGGAGATGTTAGACAATCTTTTTTTAATGGTTATATTCCCACAATATATTTTTAGAAATGTATTGCATATGAGTGACAGAGAAGAGAAAGTAGTTTGTGAAAGTATGCTGTTTACGTTGAAGTATTGAGGGGACTCTATAAAGTAATTATTCTTTGAAGCTCTAAAATTTGGGTTGTATGAGTCTTGGGGAGTGTTGTAACCCTGAGAAAGAAAATCTTACTTAAGAAGAGATTTTAGAATTTTTATTGTGTCACCATGTTTAATGCTGGTGAGACAATAAAACGGACAAAACCCACTGTAGAGCAGTTGGTAACAAGAGTATCCAACCAAAACCTTATCATATACAGCAACAAAGATTGGCAGCTTTTTTTTTTTGCTGTTATTGTGTGCTTTAGATGAAGGACTACAGTAAGTGCTGGAAAAGACTCGTCCAACATACGTCAACATGGGAAAATGAACATAAAATGATGATGGTAATTACATGTGAATAAATGCATCCATCTAGATAGGTGCACAACACTCAGTCATATATGTATAAACATACATCTTGTATGTATGTATGTATATATATATATATATATATATATATATATATATATATACCATCATCATCATTTAATGTCCATTGTCTATCCTGGCATGAGTTAGACAGTTTGACCCGGGCTGGTAAGCTGGAAGGCTGCAGCAGACTCCAGTCTGTTTTGGCATGGTTTTCTATGGCTAGATGCCCTTCCTAATGCCCACCACTCCGAGAGTGTAATGGGTACTTTTAGGTGCCACTGGCAAGGGTACCATTTGCGTGGCACCAATATCTGTCACAAGTGCGGTTTTGCTGTGCTTGATGGGTCTTCACAAACATGGCATAATGCCAAATGGTCTCAGTCCTTTTCTCCCTGAGACCTAATGCTCAAAAGAGTGCTTTTACATGCCACTGGCACAGGTGCCATTTGTATGACACCAGTATCTGCCATGACTGTGAATTTAAGTGTTGTGTATGTTCACTGTCTATGGCTACCTGGTATTATCCATGGTAATTGCACAATTGTCTTTGATGCTACCTCAGGAATTCCTCAGTGTACATTGAGTATAAAAGAGACAGAAAATGGTATACAAGGGAAACTTAATTGTTCACGACGATTGTTTTGAGATGTCTTGTGTTGATCCGTTGTTGGTGGGGAAAGAACGCTAACAAAATGGTTTTATTAAATGTGAGCGAAACCAAGATCATTTAACAAGATAACGTTTATTACATCACCTGACGAAATGCTTCTGCCCTGAGGGGGTCCACCACAACTAGTTGTATAGTTTCCCACCCGCAAGGGATCAATGCAGGGTGTCCAAACGATCATTGGTAAGCCAAGAAGTTTCCAGTGCATTCCATTTTCCATTTCTATCATCTGTTATATCTATAGACACACACACACACACACAGGCATGGTGTAGGCATAGATGTGTCGTTTTAGTTTCCTTCCTGACCATGTAGTTTTGAGTTCAGTCCCACTGCACAGCACCTTGAGCAAGTCTTTTCTACTATAGTTCCAGGCCAACCAAAGCTGAGTGGATTTGATAGATGGAAACTGAAAGAAGCCTGTCATATATGCATGCATGTGTGTGTGTGTTTGTGTTTCCTCTTGTCTTGACATCCTTTGGTGGTTGTAAACCAGTCCTACAAGTGAGGGTCTTCATTTCAAGTCTTCCATGAAAAATGTCTGGCTATGAGAAAAGACTTCCTTGCTTGGTAACGGGTGTTGGCAATAGGTAAGGCATCAAGCCATAGAAAATCCATCCCCCAAAATTCTGTCTGACCCATGCAAGCAAGAAAAAGTGGACATTAAATGTTAGTGAGGAGATGCAGTACTAATTTTTCTACATCACCGAGTAGACTTATTGACCTACATATAGAAGATAGTTATTGCATTTAACCTATTTATTTGTCTCTTAAATCCTGACTACTTAGGGAAATCATTCCATGGCCAACAGCAGTTAGAACTTCCTGCTAACCCAATGACTTTTCATTGGAATTTGGTTGCATTAATTATGTTTTTTTTCTCCTTTCCTGTCCCTCATCATATCGAAGGGAAAAAGTGTGGGAATATGGGTCTCCATCTCAGGCAGAAAATTAATCATTTATCTCAAAATAGAATATTATATTAAAAATATAAATTAAAGACAAACTAAGAGTGCAACACTTTAGCATAGAAACTATTGTATTATTTTAGAATAGCTGATCAAAGCAAAAGCCACACTGTTAATTGGGAAATTATTGAATCATTGTGTGTATATGGGAATGTGTCTACATAAACTTGTATATATAAATAAATAAAACAGAAATGTTATGTAAAAATTTCCAAGTAATTTTGTTTACCAGTTATATGTTCTGTCTCTTTCAGGAATTGCGTGAGAAAAACCGTAGAGATCCATACTTTAACCATTTATCAGCCATCAGTGAATCAATCCCAGCGCTTGGATGGGTAACTTTGGTAAGTTCTCATTTTTTATTTTACTTTCACAGAAATTTAAGCAGAGTTTTGGGAGTAGCTTAACTTTCCTAGTTTGTTGTTTGAGTAATTTTTAATGCCGTTTCTACAACTTTTAGTAGTGATCTTGGGGTAATGTTTAAGATGTTAATTTAACCCCTTTGTTTCTATATTTCTGTTAAAATATACTGTTTTTGTTTCAATATAGAAATGCTGTATTTGCTCAAGTCGCTTCCCCTAATTCACTGTTAAAACTTGGTACAAAATTTTTTCCATGCCAGTTTTTTCAGTTAAATTCTCATTGCCCTTTCTAGACTCATGGGAGAAATTGAAATTAGTGTTACACGTCGTCAAGAAATATTTGTACTAGGCATTACCATGTTGTTAAGAACTATGCTTCCCAGCCACGTGCTTTTTGGCTCAATCTCAGTGTGTTGCACCTTGAGCAAGTGTCTTCTATGATAGGCCAGTGATGACCAGAGCTTTGTGAGTGGATTTGGTAGGTGGAAACTGAAAGAAGTCCACTCTGTTGTGTATGTATGTATTTGTGTCTCCTTGTCTTGACATCATGTGACAGCTGTAAATGGAAGTCATTCATTTTCAAATATCCTGTGAAAACATGTCTGTTCGTGGAGGAATATTACCTTATTTGGAAACAGATAAGAGTTGACAATAGGATCGGGATCCAACTGTAGAAAACCTGCCTCAATAAATTCCTTCTGATCCATGCAAGCTTGCAAAAATGAACATTAAAACAATGAGGATAACTATTCCTATAGGTTTAAGAGATGAACCCGAATTAAGGCATGTATTTACAGTTCAATCACCTCAGTCAGCTAGAATCAAGTATCTTGTTCATGCAATTAAAATGACACTGGAGTAAAATATACAAAGCCCAGTATACCCATCATGTATACCCAGTATACCCATCATGTATACCCAGTATACCCATCATGACTATCCGTCTGATAAGGGTACACCAGGCCCATGCATCATAACCAAATGTGATATGTGGTGACATAGTGATCTGATACCAAAATAAACAGTGCACGACCTTGCAGGTGGGGCCCAGTTAGAATTTTCTTTAGATTAAGTAGCTCATCCGGTTCAAAAGGTCCCTGAATAAGGGTTGTTTAAGGTTGTTGAACGAAACACCCATGTTTCCAAAGGTAAATTATCCAAACCCCAAAGAATTCCTTTCGGCACATGGCTATGATTCTTCCCCAAAAGTTTGTTATTATTTAACCCTTTGTTTGCCAACCTGGCTGAAACCGGCTCTGGCAATACAAATGTCTTGTTTTCATAAGTTTTGAATTAAAATCTTCCACCAAACCTTAGTCACAATTTATGTTCCTAACACCAGCTGAATGATAACCAAGTTATTTTACTAAATTCTTTGTTATATTTAAAGTAATTGAAAGAAACACAGAGCATCTCAACAGGAATATGGTAACGAAATGGTTAAGACAGCGAGCTGGCAGAATTGTTAGCAAAGCAGGCAAAATACTTAGAAGCATTTCCTCTGTCTTTACATTCTGAGTTCAAATTCCACCAAGGGCAATTTTGCCTTTCATCCTTTTGCTATTGATAAATTAAGAACCGGTGGAACACCGAGGTTGATGTAATTAACTAGCCTTTAATAGAAAGGATTATTATTACTTGTAGTAGTAGCAGTAGTAGTAGTCCACCACAGTTGACTTTGCCATTTGTCCTTTTGACATTGATGAAATAAGTTTGAACCCAAGATACCAAGAGCACTGGGGGGGGGCATTGTAATCGCCTCCCCACCTGCAAATTTCAGGCTTTGTGTTTATCATAGAAAGAAGTTTCATTATTACCCTGCATCTAACATACAGGCACAGCATCCTCCGTCCCAGGGCTAAGTTGACTTGCGAGCTTTATTGTGACCTAAGTAGTGCCAGTGGCACGGAAAAAGCACCAAGCACACACTGTAAAGGGGTTGGCATTAGGAAGGGCGTCCACCACCCATAGAAACCAGACAGCAGAGCACAATCCAATCCTTTCATTCATTGGATCCTTGTCAATGCATCCAACCCATGCCAGCATGGAATACAGATGTTAATGATGATGATGATTATGAATAGATGTGAAGTAAAACTGCTGCAGATGGAATTCTCTTTCCACGACAGCAATTACCCACCAATCACTATACACATTAATGAGCTGATAGCAAATTAAATGTGAAACAGTGTTATTATGTTGAATAAATTTAGAACTAAATGAAGAGTGAAAAACCATCCTCTTCCTCTCTAACCAAAATTGGCAGCAAGTTACCAAAATGAAATAATGATTTCCTTGTGTCCTTGAGGTTTCATGAACTTAATTACTTTAATTGCAGAATACTCCGGTATCTTACATCAAGGAAATGTCTGATTCAGCACTGTTCTACACCAACCGTGTTCTCAAAGAATTCAAAGAGAAGTAAGTCTCCAGTTATTTTTATCCTCATCCACCAAATCATCATCATCATTTCATGCTACTTTCCATGCTTGCATTGGATTGGATGGAATTTGTGGGCATAGATTTTATCTGCCCATCCTGTTACTAAACCTCAGCTGCTTCCCCCAACGACCAGACATGTTTTCATGGAAGTCTGCAAATGGACACCATTTGCTTGATGGTGGCACTCTTTTACAAGGAGACAATAACAGACATGCACTCACTTACATATACACACACAAACATACCCATGTACACACACTCAATGGGGCTTCCTTTCAGTTTCCATCTACCAAATCCACCTGCAAGGCTTTGATCAGCTTGGAGCTAAAGTAGAAGACATTTTCCCAGTGTACCACTGTGTGATACACTAGACAAAGTTCTTACCCTTCTGCGTCAATAAATTTGATTTTCCTCCAAAGTAGTTCAATCATTTAAATTCTTTTTTAATTGTCTTTAATTAAGGGTCTGCTCTCTCTCTTCCTTCTTTTCTGTCTCCCCTCCTTTATCTTAAAACACAAAAAAAAAAAACCATCTACAAACATCAATGATGTTTGAGTCAATCCCGCTTAAATTACTCGTCCACCACTGCCAAATAAAAAGTCCAGTCTACTTAGAAATCTTGGAAACTACATATTACATTGGATTCTCAGTGTGTGTGTGTGATGAAAATGTTGTTTAAATATAATCACAGGTGTTATCTTCTATCTTTCTTCACCAGAATTGATTGTTGGTTCATGACATTATGTACATTAGCACCGACCTTATCATTAGACTAAAATATATCCTTATTGATGATGATGATGATGATGGTGGTGGTGGAGGTAATAATATAGGTGTTACTGTTGATTATGATGATGGTGATAACTATGATGATTTTGGTTTACTTGTAGAGATGCAACTCATGTTGAGTGGACCAAAGCTTGGATTAATGCCTTGAAAGAGCTTCAATCCTATGTCAAAGAATACCACACTACAGGACTCTCTTGGAATCCACAGGTCAGTATTTTCTTCTTGGTGTCCAGCAAGCGCTTCTACAAGATCTCACCAATTTAGGCCAGTATCAGTTTGCAATAAAAGAAAACTGCCGAATACATCAGACAGGATTAGGTTGCCATAGGTTACAGCAGCATGAAGATCTGAATTATTGATGCCAGGCCAAATATAAGAATGAAGTTGTTTTGAATTCATATTTATTGTGCAGCTAAGCACAAGTGTGGGTATGCGGTTAAGAAGCTTGGTTGGAAACCATGTGGTCATGGGTTCAGTCCCATGTGTGGCACCTTGCACTATAGCCCATGTCTAACCAAAGCAATATGAGTGAATTTGTTTATCACCACCATTTAGCATCTGTTTTCCATGCTGGCATTTATTGTGTGTTTGTGTCTAAAGTTAATAGAATGATTGTAAACGAGCATCATCGTCACACAAGCAAGGTTGTTTGTTTCAAATGTGTAAAAAAAAACATTTCTGGCCAAGGAGGGGAAATATTACCTTGCTTGGAAACAGGTTGGGGTTGGCAACAGCAAGGACATCCAGCTATAGAGAATCTGTGTGAACCAGTTCGGTCTGACCCATGCAAGCATAGAAAAGTGGACATTTAATGATGGTGAGTGTGTTGCTGTAACCTATGGCAACCTAATCCTGGGCCCTAAAACTGATGTATTAGGTAACAGTAACATCTTATACGGTATTTTTCTCCTTCTCTTTCTCTCTCTCCACTTTCTGTGTTTGAGGATTGTGTGTTTATTTATATGTAAAGTAAACAGGATTACATGACTGTATTGAACCCTTTTTTTATGTTTTTATACCACAAAATAAACAAACTCTACATGTTCGTACTCACACATGCATGTAGAACTGGATAGACTCACCCTTCTTTAACAAATACAAGGGATAACCTCACCATATGTTGCAGTGATAAAGGGCATCTCCAACCACTTCATCTCAACGTTTGTCATTCTCATGTTTTAGTTAATATTCCTGTAGCTCAGCTGACGATTGCCAACTGTCCCCTTTCTAGATGCAAGTCTCTTAAAGAAAATGTTTGAGGGGTTCAGCTACCATTTATCTGGTAGCTGTGACAAAGCTATTGAAGTTACTGTGTGGAAGCAAGGTTAGTTAGCATGGTGGAAAAGACATTGACGTTTGGTGCTTTACTTTTCAATATATATTTTAACAATCCATTCACCCTATACAATCCTTGGTTTCACTTCTGTTCACTTTCCTGTAAGTTGAGTGTATCCTCTCCATCACATCTTCACCATCTCTCTCTCTGTCTCCCTCTCTCCCCAACCAAAGTATATCTGCTTTTCTGCAGTTGCCTAGTTTTTTCTCTCAACTCTCATCTGGCACAAACCACCTTCCTCAATACTATTCCCTCACCTCATCTCATTTCAGAGATCTGGTCTTTTAAATTATTCGGTGACCTCACAGCTGCTGTGAAGTGGTTGGCATTAGGAAAGGCATCAAGCCATAGAAACCATGCGAGAGCAGACTTAGCTAGGTACAGTCTTCTGATATGCCATCTTCCCTCAAACTGTCCAGCCATGATGATGATGATGATGTTTGTTTTTATCTCAAGTTATAAAAACAATTTAACTTTGTACTAAAAAAAATGCTCAATACTTTTTTTGTTGGGTTCATTTGTTTTTACAAGAAGAGCTGTGACTGTCTGATGAGGAATATGTACCTGACAGAAATAAGTATTGAGGGTTGATCTGTTCAAATAAAACTCTTCATGACAGTAGCTGCAATCCAATGACTGAAACCAGTAAAAGATCATAGAATAAATGATGAAAAAAAACAACTCAGTAAAATGTAAAGCAAACATTGTATGAATTTTAGCCCCCCCCCCCCGCCTCCTCCTCCTCCCCACCATTCTGCTGCCACCAAATAAAACCTTAACTTGATAGGAATCTCTTAAATAAATTCCCCTTTTTCTTTCTTCTTTTTCCTCCGTTGTTGTTGTAGTGTGGAATCAGCTGTGTTATGGAGGGGTCTAAAGTAACATTTGGTGAGCCAGAAATGTGGGAGGCAGGCAATGTCAGCAGGAAAAGACCATTATCAGTTCTGCTTCAAAAGAATTCACTTTGATGTTGTCTTTTCATTCTGTTCTGGGAATTCACCTCTTTCCATTGAAACCCCTTTCTTCTCACATATCTATCCCAACAACAACAACAACAACAACATAACACTTCACTGTTGCTGACGAAGGACCATCTTTACAATTGCTCAGCTTGCTAGAAATACTGAAATAGCAGCCAAATCTCCCTCACGTTGCATTCCATTATATCATCTATATAAGAAAAAGGAAGGACACATTAGAACAATCATGGAAAAACTGTGGCTCATGGGTCACATGTGGCACTTGGGACTTTCTGAATGGCACACCTAATGAGAAATTACTTTGAATTTTTTTACTTGTGTGACCCAGCTGATGATGAACCATCATGTCTCATGTGGCCCACTTCTCAAAAAAGGTGACCCAAGCCTGCATTAGAGAAAGCAATCCTAGATGTGTGAGAAAAGAAAAACAAAAACTGTAGAATGGCCACAGTTGGAACACCTTTGGTGATGAGTCTATTTAATCCTGGCCAAACAGCAACAATAACTTACTTCTGAAGGAGGGAACCTCTTTGTAGTTACTCACCTGTCAAAATTAACCAAATTACCTTCAAATAACAGCCAAAATAAAGCCAGATACATTAGAAAATGTAGTGTCTGATGAACAAGAAACCAAGACGGTTATGGCTGTAAAAGTCTATAACATGATAGAGCTGCTCAGTTTAAGGCTGACCTGGAGTTAAACATTAACTACTACTACTACTACTACTACTACTACTACTACTACTACTACTACTACCACCACCACCACCACCACCACCACCACCACCACCACCATCCACTTTTTACACTCACAGTATCAAACAGACCATCAGATACTTACTGTATACTGCTGGTCCCAATGCACTTCTAATTCTCTCTTGATTGCATCATTCCTTTCCATCTTGTCCCAAATCCCTTAAATTGTCTCCCCATCGTTGTGGAGGCCTTCCATGTGGTCTTGGATGTCCCTCAGCATCTGTGCAGGTCCACTTTGCAAGATATTCAGCCCTGCAATCACATTGTTCAGTCTGCTGCGAAAAAACTGCTAAGAATTTCACTTTTTATATAATTAGAGTAATTGTTGGTCAACCTCAGTGTGGTGCACAGACTTGCAAGAAATAGCAGCTGAATCTCTGTCAAATCATAGATTGGCAATGTAGGCACTCGAGATAGAAGGCTCATGGCTAAAGCAACTTTGATCTCTTAGGACCAACCTGTTTGTTGTTGGCTTTTTTCTTTTTTCTCTCTACTTTTCTGGGGCTTCAAAAGATTTGTTTTTTTATGACAAGTCTATCCTAGTGTTTCTTCACTTCTATCATTGCAAAGACTGTCACCAAGGTTTCAAGGTCTTTCTTCCATTCCTCCTTCCCTCTCTCTCTCTCCTCTTCTTTCTCTTTCACCTCACTCTGTGTTCATTCATTCCCTGCCTCTTCCCTCTCCAATTTCTTACTCTCCATTCCTCCCTTTAATCAATTCTCCTGTTAAACTCTCATCAACCCCACACACAGCTGGCCTCCACTTCTCACCAATTTGTTGTCAGTCAGAGCTGCACCTTTTTCCAGACATGTTTATTTCACTTTCTCTCTCCTATTTTTCTTTACATTAACATAACATCTGTATGCATGTTCATGTATTTACACACACACACATATACATATACGTTGGGCCCAGGGCTATAGTAGAAGACACTTGCCCAAGGAGGTACACTGTAGAACTGAGACCAAGACAACATGATTGGGAAGCAAACATCTTAACCACACTGCCACACCTGTGTCTATCAGTGTATTAAGTTTTTTTTGTGTGTGTGTGTGTGTGTGTCCACCCAAATTATATTTGTCTTTGGAATTGTTACTTGCTTGGATACCCCATTGTTTACTCCACATAAAAGGGATGCTTGTGACAGTCATAATTATCCATTCCACCCTTCAGTTTTTTTTATTATTATTAAACATGTCAGGAGTAACTAATAAACACACACATGCACACACACACACACACACTTCATCAATCTATCTGTTCCTATTTTTCTTTAGTGGACATCTATCTGACATGTACAAATACAAACATAATGTACATACCCAATCATCATCATCATCATCATGGAAAATGTGGGAAAATTGAAACAAAACAACTCCACAATCTTGCTTGTGCACACACACACAATTGTTTTTTCCTCTCTCTCTTCTTATGAAGGCTAAAAAAAAAATGATGGAGGGGGTGGAATAGTTGATTACATTGACCCCCAGTGATCAACTGGTACTTATTTTATCAAACCCCAAAGGATGAAAGGTACAGTCAACCTCAGCAGAATTTGAACTCAAAGTGTAAACGCAGATGAAATGCTACTCAGCATCTTGTCCAGCATATGCTAACGATTCTGCCCACTTGATACCTTTTGGTGTTGCTGTAATAATAAAACACTTGAGTTGCCATAATACAGCAATCAGAGGAGGAGAGGAGTTGAGGTCTGTGCAAAGATTCAGGTGAATACTCAGGAGTTACTGCAATGTGTTGGGTCAAGGTGCATTGGAAATAACACAAGAGGGAAATATTTACAAGGAAAAAAAAAAAGAAACAAATATAGCCCCCCCCCCCCCTCATTGTTACGTATCCATCCACCTTCAACAGCTGAAGTGGTGAAGGCTGAAATGGCATGAAACTAGTGAAGTCAGTAGCAGCAGCAGCAACAATGTTGACAAGGATGAGAATGTTGCAGATTGTTTATAGTTAGTTTCTGAAAGAAAGAAAGAAAGTGCTTTTGTTAGATTAAAGACTTGCAAACATATATACACATACACATGGGGCCCTTTTAAAATAACCTTATTTTTGTTATGATGTACAGAGAAAATACACAGTGAAATATAAGACCCATGTTAAGAAAAGTAATTTCCTTTTTAGGGTCTCAAATGCAACAGTAAGTAGGAGGGGAACACAACTTTCCTTATTTTATGTATGTGTGAGTGGAGATATACATATGTGTGTGTGTGTGTGTGTGTGTATATACACACACATACACGCGCACGTAGAGATATATGTATGTGGGTGTGTATGAGTGTATGTATGTGTATATGTAAGTGCATGTATGTGTGTGTGTGTATATATATATTTATATATATATATATATATATATATATATATTCTTGTATAGTAGATATTTTATCTCTTTACATACTCAAGTCAGCTCACTAATTGCTCTGCTGACGAGTTTTAGTAAGAGTGGTGAGGTAAAGGCAGGAAGAGGGGTGGGCAATGCTATCATCTTCATCATCATCATCATCCTCATCACCTCCTCCTCTTCTGGCTCACTGCCCCCTTCAAAAGACTGTATGGTTAACTTAGCTTTTACACATTTCTGCAAAAATGTTTTATTTGTAACTATAGAAGGCAATTATCTTCTAAAATTATTTTTCTCTCCCACTTTTCCTCCTCCTTCTCCCCACCTTTTTTCTTGTTTCTTTTTGTCATTTTACCACTTTTGAGAAAAGGGGGAAAGAAAAAGGGGATAGTTGTATAATTAAAACACACGGTGTTACTTTTGCTGTTGTTGTTGTTACTGGTGCTGTAACAGATAGAATGGAAAGCTTATCAGCAGGTCTCATTGGCTGACAATTTAATTTGATATAAAAACAAAACAAATCTAGAGGACAAGGAACAAGGGCAGTGATTGCTGTAGGATTAATAGTAGTGGTGGTGGTGGTGGTATCAGAAGGGAACCAGAAATTCTTGACGCCAACTGTATGAAACTATTTGTTGCATCATTGCTATGATTCCTTATTAACAACAATACTATTACCACTACTACTACTACTAATAATAATAATAATAATGCTTTCTATTATAGGCACAAGGCCTGAAATTTGGGGGAGGGGTATAGTCGATTACATCAACCTCAGTACCTGACGGGTATTTATTTTATTAACCCTGAAAGGATTAAAAGCAAAGTTGATCTCAGCAGGATTTCAGCCCAGAATGTAAAAAAAACCAAAAGAAATGACAGAAAGCATTTTGTCTCAAAGACAGCTCTTTCCATTTGACAATGGTGGTAATTCTTTGTATGTTGTTGTTGCCGTCTCCCTCTCTCTCTCTCTCCTTTTCCTGTACTTCCTTCAGGTTGGGTAGCCATGTATTTCCTTTGCAGTAGTACACCTGTTTCTGTCTTCATTCCTGATCTCTCTCTCTCTCTCGGGCCAGGTAACCTGGTACCTCCTCTACAGCAAGACACTCGTTTCTGTCTCTCTGGCCTCACTATAACCTTTCATCATCTGACACAAAATCACCTCCTCCAAAACCCCCTCCCCTCTCAAAAGAGTTGTTTTCTTTTTGTTTGTTTTTTTGTCTTGCAAGGTACTTGGTGACCCCTGTCAGTGCAGGTGCCACTTAAAGAGCACCCAGTCCACACTGTGAAGTGGTTGGTGTTAGGAAGGGCATCCAGCTGTAAAAATCCTGCTAAAACAGTTAGAGAGGTCTGGTGCAGACTTCTGCCTGGCCAGCTCTTGTGAAACGTCCACCTTCCATGGAAGCTGGATGTTAAATGATGATGGTGATGATGTATATGTAGATATATGTATGTATGTATGTATATGTGTGTGTGTGTGTGTGTGTGTGTATATATATATATATATATATATATATATATATATATGGTAAATTCCCAAAAATGAAAAGCAAACAAAAAAAAATGCAAGGACGTAGTACATGAAAAGTATTAGCAGATGCTCAGGGAAGGAAAGAAAGATGGTTTAACGTTTTGAGCAGATGCTCTTCTTCAGAAACAGGAAAATCCAAAAGAAAAGGCAGAGGAAGAAAATTGCCAATGATTCACATGTGGTTACATTTTGAATATATATGTATATGTAGATATATATATATATATATATATATATATGTATGTAAACATGTGTATATATATGTATGTAGGTATATATATATGCATATATAGATATGTGTGTGTCGTCATCATCACCACCATTTAATGTCCGTTTTCCATGCTGACATGGGTTGGACGGTTTGACTGAAGTCTGGAGAGCCAGTGGCTGCACCAGGCTCCTATCTGATCTGGCAGAGTTTCTACAGCTGGATGCCTTTCCTAACGCCAAGCACTCCGCGAGTGTAGTGGGTGCTTTTTATGTGCCACCGACACGGGAGCCAGTCAGTTGGTACTGGCAATGGCCACGTTTGGATGGTGCTTTTTACATTCCACTGGCACAGGAGCCAGTCAGGCAACAAATACCTAACATACATATAAGTGCAGGTACCAACCACATGGTTCCGGGTTCAGTCCCACTGCATGGCACCTTGGGGAAGTGTCTTCTACTACAGCCTCAGGCTGGCCAAAGCCTTGTGAGTGTACTTGGTAGAAGGAGACTGAAAGAAGCCCATTGTATATATGTGTGTGTCGTGGAAAGAGAATTCCAACTGCAGCAGTTTTACTTCACATCTGTTAATAATCATCATTGGCAAAAGAAACCGATAGAATAAGTTCTGGGGTTGATTAGTCCGACTAAAGGTGGTGCTCCAGCATGGCTGCAAATGACTGAAACAAAAGAGTATACAAAAAAAAAAAAAGATAACTGGTTATATTTATCTGAAGTCACCGCCACCACCACAAACCAATTAGTGAAGAGATATTTATATTACTATATATAATAAACTAATTTTAACTATCATGTTTGCCCCCGTCTCCATCCTCACACATCAATGGAGTGTCATGTACATTGTGTCATGTTACAACATCATCTGATAACTCTGATCTACTCGGTACCATTTGGTGACCCTGTAAGAAACCCTCATCTAGTTTTCTTTTCATGTGGTGGATATGTTATATCAGAGTATCTGTTGCAGGATCTGTGTGTGTGTGTGTGTGTCTCTGTCTGAATGTGTATGTTTCAGCTCATACTCTACATGAAATGCGATATATATCATTTGATAACTTTCAAGTTCCTTATTGTGCTGTGGATGTTTGGTGGGGGAGGTATATTGGAAATATGACTGTACTTAAATATTATCTTCTCTGAGAAATTTTTTTTTTTATTAGACTTCTGCATATTACTTTATCAATTCGTATTTAGTTTTGAACAATATTATTCAGAGGTCCATCTATATTTCTAGCCTTTCTCTTAGAAGAAATCTTTTTAAACTGGACAGAAATCATGGGAATGATGTGTTAATGACAATAACATCAACACAAACGTTGAAACCACATTTCAGTCCATTAGGAAGCAGGGATGTATTTCAGGGGCTGATTTTCTGTGAGTGTTTTTGCTCAAAGTTATCTTTCATTCTCTTAGGGTTGAATTTATTTTCTTTTTTTATTTTGTAAATGGAACTCTGTCATCACTGAAGTGAGTTTCAGCAGAACACAATGTTTCTAGTTCAATGTTTTATGGTGTCATCTCATGTGAGAACTCAGACCTCTTTCGGATTTGCAGATCCAGTTGTTGCCATATTAAATGGCTAGACTCATTCCATCTTCACTGTATTCATACAATTTGCAACATCAAATGGCAGGCCAGTGTCTCTAACACAGGCTCTTTCAAGATGTGACATTCTAGGCATAGGGAGTCCCTACTAAAGTGAAACCGAGATGGGTTGGCCATGCAGTATGAATGAAAGACACTCACTTACCTAAAGCCCCCTTTTATGGTCAGTTCAGCTCTGATGCGAGGCACTAAGGTTGCCCACTGCAGTTATAAGGACGTGCTCTAAAGATTTACTTGAAAATCTACAATATAAAACTGAACACATGCAAATTGCTAGCACTGAGTAGAGCTCAGTGCAGTGAAGTGCTTGCTATAAAGCCGTCTCTACCTTTGAAGCAACCAAGAGCAACGTCCTAATGGAGAGAAAAGGCCAGAGCTGGATCCATTCTACTTCCAAACTATCATGGAGACAGTGACAAACTTTGCTGCTGTATTATTGTTCTAAAATAAAGACAAAAAGACGACTAATATTAAGATAGGTGGCCCTCAATGGAAAAATGGGAAGACAGCTGTGTTTTCAATGACATGTTTGGTGTAAAACATCTTTACCATGTGTGTGTGTGTGTGTGTGTGTGTATAGAATATCTGCTTCTTCTTGCTTGCATGGATTGTAAATTTTCTAAAGCTCGATAATCTTCCTGTGGCCAACCTTTGTCCCTTTCCAGATGACTCTTTCACTTTGTTACACATATTTAAAGTTGGTGATCCACTTCTTTGCACTGTTTATGAAGCTAGGGACATAATCATTAAAATAGAGATGCTAGCATGTGATCTATTCAATTATCTTATTTACATGATACAGATATGTGACCTGATGATTTCATTATAAATGTATGAGGTACATGGATGTTTGCTTGCCTTCTTGGAGGAGGGGATCATCTTGTATATGGAAGGGGATTTCCAGTAGACACTCACTCACTCCATACACACATTCACACACACACACACATTATATTATGCATATTAATAATCAATTTTCCTGTTTGCATCACCACCAAACTTATAAATACACACACACACACACACACATACATACATACATATGTATATATATATATATATATATATATATATATATATATATATATATATATATCTTTTTATTTGTATCAGACTGCAGCCATGCCGGAGCACCGTCTTTTAGTTGAACAAATTGACCCCAAGATTTATTCTTTGTAGGCCTGGTACTTATTCTCTCAGTCTCTTTTGCTGAACCACTAAGTTAGTGACATAGACACACCAACATCAGTTATCAAGTTATGGTGGGGGAACAAACACAAAGACACCTACATCCATGTGTGTGTGTGTGTGCATACACACAAAATCGAATAATATTTTGCCTTGTCTAAATACGGTTATTCCATTACACTATTTTTTTTCCTGTTTATCTTTGTGAGGTAGAGAGAAAGATGGATGTGTTAGATGACTCTTGTCATCTTTTCCTTTCTGCTTGGAGACAGGGAAAATGGAGAGAAGCTAGCTAAGATATCATTTGATAGCGATGGCAACAATGATTTGATAACTTTGATGTCAGTTTTGTCTTATCTCTGAGAGCAAGAAACAAATAGACAATCCAACAGACATTAATTTACTTCTTTACTTTTTGTAGTTCTACTCCTTTCTATGCAATCTTTATCTTGTTAGATTTTTTTGATGTTGGTTTGCACGAGAGAAGTCTTCAGTACAATATCTCAATCACATCTGCCTTCACTTGTAAGGCCAAATATTTATTGAGGAAGACCTCTGTTCCAAGGTCTTCCTATTATTGTGCAATGTTCCAAATTACTCTTTCTGGCTCCTCTTGTAATTTTGTTGGTTCTATTCCTTATTAACTGTGTGGTAAACTGTTTGCTTCTTAACCACATGGTTTCAGCTTCAGTGCTCTGCTTGGCACAAGACAAGTGTCTCAAAGAAATTATCTTACTTGGGGAAATGTGAGGGTTAGCAACATAAAAGGCATCCAGCTGTAGAAAATCTGCTTTACTAAACACTTCCCAACTCATATAAGCATGGATAAAGTGAATGGTAAATGATGCAATGATATATACTGATTGTTGTGCTAACTCACCCTCTCCTCCTCCCATCCTTAACACACTGTAAATTTCTGTACTGTTTTTATTTATTTATTTTTTTTTTTTGTTTAACTAAATGTTCCACTTTTGTACAGCTCCCAACATCTTGGAACCTGTCGCTAATACAAAAATTGTCTCTTTCTGCTATTGCCACTACTACTACTACTACTACTACTACTACTACTACTACTACTACTACAAAACGATGGAATGTCAAGAATGGTAGTTTGGGATAAAATCTTATTTTCATAATTCTTTTAAATTCTGTAAATGTTGACTTTGTTGTCTTTCATCTTTGATTTAAAAAAACCCCCACTGTATTCCCCGCCCCCTTGTCCCACTATCAAAATATGTGGTCCCTGTATGAATGTATCATCAGGGTGGAGAATGGTAGAATGGTAGAATGGTAGAATGGTAGAATGGTAAGTTCAGTAGAGCACCAAGCTGCCAGGTTGTATATAGTAACAGTTGTTCACAATCTGGGGTCTCTTCCCCCTCAGGTCACTGTTCACTATTTTTAGTGTTTTAGGGTTACTAAAATATGTAAGGGTCATGCACGAGATTGATATATAACTATTATAGCCCTTCTTCTCACCCAATAAAATGTGTGGTTCTGTACTGTTCCTGTGAAAGTTGTCGGGGTAGAGTTCTCAGTTGCCTTATCCATATTTTACACTTTTATGCTAGATTCCTAAGTGGGACCAACTCAAACTATGAACCATCCAACCATCACATTCTTGTTCTAACCCTAGATCTCCTGCCATTCAGCCTGGTTTGAAGAATTTATCTTGTGATTCTTTCCTGCAAAATATAGGAGCTGTGACCTCTCAGTGCAGAGAAATAATGGCTTATCCTGGAGAACACCCTTGATCTCTGAGCTTTATACCCTGTCAAGTAATGCCATTCCAGAGATCCTTCAGATGCACCCCATTCTGGTCCCTTGTATTCACAATGATAGGGGAGGAGCAACACGGAAACTAAATTGAAAATAGCAAGTGTGTGACTGTGTTAGAATTTCTTATCATGAAGATAGCAATTAATATGGCAAGTACGTTATCAACGTGACAGTGATAAAAAAAAAAAAACCAAAAAATGTCCTTTAACTTCCATCAATAGAATTTGAGACTAGTTTTAGATCTGGCATCCAACCATTTCTGTCACTCCAGCATGATGATGAGGTTGATAATAACGACAATGGATTCAAGTTTTGGCACAAGGCCAGTAAGTTTGGAGAAGGGGGTGTTGATTACATCGACCCCAGTGATCAACTGGTATTTAATTTATTGACCCTGAAAGGATGAAAGGCAAAGTCAACCTTGGAAGAATTTGAACTCAGTACATAAAGATGAACAAAATGCTGCAAAGCATTCTGTCTGATGTGCTAACAATTCTGCCATCTTGCCACCTTAATAATAATAATAATAATAATAATAATAATAATAATAAAAATAGTTGTTGCTGTGTCATTATTAAATCTGCAACAGATGCAGTCTGTTTTAACGAGATAATTTGTTGGCAGCTGAAAGGATAAAAAAAAATCTGTTAACGAGGAAGGTGAAGGGATATGTGTGAGGTGCAGTTACAGTATATTCCCAACTATTATTTTTGAATTTTTTTTTTTAAAAGCTCTAACAAGAACAGCATGATGAATAATAAAACTAAGGAGCCAGAAGGGAAAAGATAATAACGATTTCATGCATTAGCACAGCCCCCCCCCCCCTCTGCTCTAATTGTAACGTTTGACTGTGCAGTTGATTCGGTTGGCTCCAGTACATGATTATTGCTTATTTGTTTACGGACTGGTGTGAGGATGAGCAATGAGAGAAGTCAACCCCAGCCAGATTTCACCCTGTTAGGTTTCAAATACATGACATAATGCAGTAACAACTATATACATCTTTTATCTTGTTTCAGTCATTAAACTGTGGCCATGCTGGGGCATCACCTTGACTTTAATCAAATGAATTTTTTTTCTTTTCTAAAGCCTGGTACATATTCTATCAGTCTTATTTGCCAAACAGTTAAGGCACGGAGATATATATATATACACATGCATACGATGGGCTTCTTTCAGTTTCCATCTACCAAATCCACTCATAAGGCTTTGGTCAACCCAAGGCTTTGGTCAACCCAAGGCTTTGGTCAACCCAAGGCTATGGTAAAGACACTTGCCCAAGGTGCCATGCAACTGGACTGAACCCAGAATCATGTGGTTTGGAAATAAGCTTCTTACCACACACAGCCACATTGCTATCATTTCTGCCAGTCTGTCATCTGAATATCAATTAATAACAGCAAAAATTTCTTTTAATTACCACGGGAACATTGGAGGATAGGGACCCGTTACCTCATTTCATCAGTTCATACTATTTTATGCTTGATTTTTACTTGAGGGACAGCTTGCACCCTGGGCAAAGCTAAAACTTCGGAAAGGGAAAAGATTTTGTATCAAGATTTCACTCCATGGTTTGGGCGCAAGTCATCTTTACCATTTAATGTGCATTTTCCATGCTGGCATGGAGTGGGTGGTTTGACTGGAGCTGGTAAGGCCAGGGGCCACATCAAGCTCCATTCTCTGTTCTGACATGGTTTCTATGGGTGGATTCCCTTCTTAATGCCAACCACTTGTTTGCCTTCTTTTCTATTCTCATGGCTTTCCTTTCCCATCTAATGTTGGTACTCTGCAGGGGTGGGAGGTAAAGTCTATCCTGACAGGGATTTGAACTCAGAATTTTAATGTTGAAACTCAAAAGTAAATAAATCCTCCAGAACATATTTTTCTGTTCTTCTGTTAAAACAAACAACTTTCTCTTCACACTACCATCTCCTCCTTCAGACAGAGGCCTGCGCTAATATATGCATGAATTTTCCCACCACTTTACAAGTTTTCTGAGTTTCCAACTTCCCTAACTTACAAAGGGAAGAAGGATCCCTACCCCTACTTTTTTTATTTTTTCATAATGTATAAACTGTCTATGCCGCATGTGGGTTTACAATAGTACATAAGTATGTGTGTGTGTGTGTGTGTGGTGCATAGGTATGAGAGTTTACAATAGTGAGTGTGAAGAACCAGTAATCTCTACCCTCATCTTTCACACACACACACACTCTGCCCTTGATTTCTTCCTATGACTATTACTGTTGTTATATCATTAGACAGCCAGAGGACCATCTGTAGAGAAGTGTTTTCTTGCTCATAAGCTGCAAAGATGGGAGGAATGCCTTTTTTTTTTTTTTTTCCCCCCCCTTTTCTCCTCTTTGCCTGTTTACATGTGTGTGTGTAAGTTCCCCATCCCCATTACAACATGCTTCTCTCTCTCTCCTCACTTAGCTATAGCAGAGGAGGGCAAGCATCTCAAATAGCAGTGCCCAAATAAGTTCCTCTAAACCCCATCATTTAACAAGAACAAGATACTCCAACTACAGCGTTTGGTGCACACCTCACAACAAATCACAACAAATCAGATGCAATAAAAAAGCTTCTCAGGTTCTTCTAATTTTATTATTGTTATTAAAACGGCAAAACCTGGCAAAATGTTTAGGGGTATTTCGTCCCTCTTTATGTTTTGAGTTCAAATTATGCTGTGGTTCACTTTGCCTTTCATCCTCTCAGGGTTGGTAAAATAGATTCCAGTTGCATACTGGGCTTGATGTAATTAACTTACTTGCTCCCCCCCCCTCCAAAAAAAATTACTGGCCTTGTGCCAAAATTTGAAACCATTATTATTTTATTATTGTGATTTGTCTCAGGTTCAGTCTTATTCCTTGTAGGATTTACATGGGTGGCGGGTTACTATCTGTAACCTTGGGTACCCACAAGTTTTCAGCAGTCTTTCAAGTGCTTAGAACCTTCCCGATAATCCTTGCTATCTCTAAGAGATAAACTTCTTGTAAGAGCTCTACCAGGCAGTCTATTTCAGTCTCCTTCAGTCGTTTGTCTATATCTTGGTATACTGTTCCCAATGCACCAATTATTATAGGTACAACCTTTACTGTTCACAATGCTCTAAATTTTAAGGGATTGTATTTTTTTGTTTTTCTTCCTCTTTCTTTGTGGTCCTGGAATCAAACAGGTATGATGGGTTGATAAGTAAATAACTTTGCTTTTCCTTATCTATAATTGTTAAGTCTAGTCTATTATTTTCTAACTTCTTGTCCGTTTTAATAGGAAAGTCCCACAAAATCTTACATTTCTCCTACTCTAGTACTCTTGCAACTCATGTGTTTCCAGCTTTAAATCTCCAATTTTGGTACAGTTTCCTGCGTAAAACTTTTACAACCTGGTCATGCCTCCATTCCTTATATTCTTCCTATGCCCACTTGGAGCATTCTGTCACAAAGTGTGCCACTGTCTCGTTCCAAGTTCCACGGGCTCTACATTTTTCTGGCACGTTCTCTCCATGTATATTTTTTCTCAAGTTGTTTGTTTTTATCGCTTGATCTTGGGATGCTATGATTAGGCTCCCTGTTTCTTTTTTTAACCAAGCTCAGGATTTTGTTCCACATACATCTTCAGTGACTCTCCAAAATTGGCCATGAAGAGGTTTCTGTCTGATGTGCTCTCTTTGTATTTCGCTCTTGTCCTTTTCTCCTATTACATGCGTCAATTGTCTGTATTTAGTTTTTCTCTGCTGCTCTGTAAATACTCTACTAGACTTTCTCTTTCCATCTGCCCACATTCTTCTACTTCTATTAAGCCCCTTCCACCCTGGTCTCTCCTCAAGTACAGCCGGTTGATATCAGCTTTTGGATAGTGGGTTCCATACATCAACAACTTTCTAGTTTTTCTGTCAAGTTTCTTTATATCATTTCTGGTCCAGTCTATAATTCCAACTCTATATCTGATTAAAGGTATTGCTTCAATAAGATTTTTGGAATTCAGTTTGGACTGCAATAATTTTCTTACTCTCCTTGTGAACTCCCTACTGGTAATTTCATCATTTTTTATCTCGTCTGCTTCCAGTATTCCCAAGTATTTATACCACTGTCCTTTCTCAATTGCCCTCATTATTTTGCCATTTGGCATTTCACTTTCTTGATTTCTTTCAAATCTTCCTTGTTTCATTTTCAATATAATGCATTTTTCTATCCCAAATTCCATAACTACGTCATTTGAGAAAATGCGGATAGTATGTAGAAGACTTTCAAGTTGTTTCTCATTTTCCACATAAATCTTTATATCATCCATGAAAAGGAGAGGATTATTTATCTGACCATTTCCTTTTCCCAAATTGTAAGCTATTTTGACTTTACGTAGTATCGTAGTGAGCAGTGTCAGGGCCAATATGAATAGTAATGGAGATAAGCTATCACCTTAGAATATTCCCCATCTAATGTTCACTTTTCCGAATTTTTGTTTCCCTCCGATTAATTCATTATTCCAATGTTTCATACTTTCATTAAGCATTTTCTCCATGTTTTTTGTTATTCCAAACATGCTCATTGTTTTACTTATCCAACTGCATGGTACCATGTCATTTGCCTTATTGTAATCTAGCCATGCTATATTCAGTCCTTTCAATCTGTGTATCATCAATTTCTAATTATCATTTTATCAACCGATGAGTGATTTTTTTGTTGCCCTACTTTGTTTCTTGCATCCTTTCTGTTCTTCTGTTACTTTCCAGATGGTTGTATAAATCTGCCGATACACCGGTCATAAGCTTCCATGTTCTCTTTCAAGGGATTGTTGAAGCATAGCAGCGTTCGCTTGTCATCCAGGCAGGGACATGACCTTCCTGCAGGCAGTCATCCAGCGATCCTTTCATGCAACTCTGTCAAGTTCTTCAGCTAAGAGGCTTGCACTCCATTCGGGCATTGTCCTTTCCAATTTGCTATTTTTTAAAAACTTCTCTCTCACTGTATAGAGATTAATTCTGACGTCTCTTTGTCTTGGTACAGTTGCAAGTTTTCTTCCCACCTTTGTTCGCTGTTCTGTGCTTTCTATATGTCTCATCGGCCTGTTCCACAGCCTTCTCCAAAAATTCTTTACTTTCTTCCGCATCTGGAATCAGTTCCTGGTGTTGGCCTCCCTCTTTCTCCCTCAAATAGACACCTTCTATTTGATTGGAACAGTCTATTCTGTTCCCAGCCTTTGCATCTTGCATCATATATTTTCAATTTGGCCTTTTATGCTGGTCCCTTTACGTCAGTTCTTTCTGTACTGTTTGTTTTTCCTCATTCATTAATCAACTTATCCCCTCCCCTGAAATTGCTGGCTTTGTGCTAAAATTTGAAATCATCATCGTCGTCATTATTAAGGCAGCAGACTGCCTAACATTTCTTTCAGCTGGTTATGACTGGAATTCAAATGTCACTAAGGTTGATTTTGCATTTCATCCTTTTGAGGTCGATGAAATAAGTACCAGTTGTGTACTGGGGTGGTTGATCTGATTGACTGATCCCCACCCACAAAAACTCTCGGGCAATGGATTGGCAGAAGTGTTTGTGTGCATCAGATAACAACTTTGCAGTAATTCTTTACATTTTGAGCTGGAATCTTAGTGAAATCAACTTTGGAGGTTGTTAAACTGGGTCCAGTGTACTTGACTAAACCCTCCCCCTCTAACATTGCTGGCCTTGTACCAAAATTTGAAATTATTATTAGTTCGTTTATAAAGCACCACTGTTGTTCTTATTTTTGTTTTCACCCTCATTTTCTTTTCCAGGGAGGGGAAGCAAAAGTTGTTCCATCAGGTCCTGCAGGATTTGTGGCCCCACCGCCGCCGCCACCACCACCACCACCACCACCACCTAGTGATATGTCAGTTTCCTCAAAAGGTGGCGGTTCATCTGAAGCAGATCGAGTCGCATTATTCAATGATATTAACAAAGGAACTGATATTACGAAAGGTGAGCAAGCACAGCCTTGGTTTATTTGTTTGTTTGTCATTTATTTGTTGTCATGTGATGAAGATGTGAAGACGTTGTAGGATGTGGTGGGCCGGGTGGGGGGGGGGAGCATGTATAGGACTGTGAGAATTGAAAATGGCAATGTTCTGTCATAATGGAATCTGTTTTCTGAGCATCTGTGGTGTTTATTGTCCCTGTGCATCTGCCGCACATGAAAGCTATCCTCCCTGTTAGCCTTCCTTTGATGTTGCTGCACCTCTCATGTGTCCATAGCTTACACTGGGTACATCGTATGGAGTTTCTACCTGAAGGGGTTTGTGATGTGTTCACCTTCCTACTAACTAGGACTTTGCTCTTTGCAACATTGACTCTAAGGCCGTTCAACTGAAAACCTTGCTTCCACACCTGAAATTTCTTCTCTAGTTCTGGTCGTGATTCTGCTGAGATCCAGGTCATCAGCACAGAGGAGCTCCCAGGTGCAACCTGTCTTGAATTCCTCTGTTATTGCCTGGAGGACTATGATGAATAAGAGGGGGCTGGGGGCTGATCCTTAGTGGACGCCTACCTCTACCCGGAATTCCTCACTATACTCATTGCCAATCCTAACCTTACTAATGGCATCTCTGTACAGCCCTTATTAAACATTCGTCAATCCATAGTTTCCGCATCGCCCACCAGATAAGGGATCGGGGGACCCTGTCAAAGGCTTTCTCCAAGTCCACAAAAGCCAGGTATAGGGGTTTATCTTTGCCTAGGTATTTCTCCTGCAGTTGCCATATCAATGGTGCTTCTACCTGGCACAAAACCGAACTGCATCTCATCTAAGCAGACTCTCTCCCTAATTAGTTGGGCTATGATCTTCTCCATGACTTTCATCACCTGATCCAGCAGTTTGATACTCCTGTAGTTATTTCTATCGAAAGCATCACCTTTACTCTTGTAGCAGTTGACTATGGTGCTGCTAAACTACCTGGTTTACAATATGGGTGACTAGGCCATAACCCACACCACCAGATATTTTAAGCATCTTAGCAGTGATTCCTACTGGGCCAGAGGCTTTTCCTGACTTCATACCCTTAATTGCTTTATCTACCAGGGAGATGTCTATTCGGATACCTGGTCCCTCTACTGGGTCAACATTTGGTAGGCTCTCTTCTTCCCATTCATTCTCCATGTTCAGCAGTCTTTCATAATGGCTCATCCAAGCCTCTTTCTTTTCAGAATCATTAAAAGCAAGTGCACCATCATCCACCCGGGCACATTTCTCTCCTGTGACATCACAATTTTCTCTCACACACAATCTTGCAATCCGAAATACTTCAGTTCTTTGGTCCTAACATTGCTGAACATTGGCAAACTTCTTTTCTGCTTCTCCCATGGCTATGTATACCTGTCGCCCAGTCTCCCTTCTGGCTATCTGGTACAGTTCCCTGCTACCCCAACTCTTCCAGGCTTTCCAGGCCTGTTTCTTTGCTCTAATGGTTTTCTCTACCATCTTATTCCACCACCATGTTACTCTAGGTCTGGAAGGGACTTTGAACCATCTGCAGATTTGGTCTGTGGCACTCAGCAAGCTGTCCCGTAGGAATTTCCAGCTACCCTCTGTGTCTGAAGTCTGTAGCTCCTCCTCCCTCTCATCAATTTCTTGATGAGGATGTCCCTAAATCTCTGACCATGTGAAGGGTTCTTTAGCTTCCAAATCCTTCTTTTCTGGATTGGTCTGCTTTTTGGCATCCTTCTGGCCTCAAGTCTAAAGTCACTAATGACTAGCCTATGCTGGGGTTACATTCTTCACCAAGGAGGGTCTTTGCATTTAAGAGCAACCATGCGTCCTGCTGTCTGGTGAGGATGAAATCAATCTGGCTAGCAGAGTCACCTGATTGGTAGGTTAATCAGGTGGCTGTTTGGTTACCTGAAGTTAGTGTTGCAGATTAAAAGGTTACATGCATCACAGAATTCCAGTAGAACAGATTATTATTATTATTATTGTTCAAGCAAATTTCTTCTGCATTGTCTGCCCACAGCTCTGTGTTGGTGGGGTGTGTGCAGCATTGTGTCCTTTTTTTATTGTTGGGCAAGTGCAAACTTTTTCCGGTATTGTTTTGCATCAGTTTCTTTTGTTAGGGGACCTGGTTGCAGTCTTTTCTTGTATTAGTGTTTATATTGCGTTGTGTGTGCAATGTGTAGGGTATCTAGCCTGTAGGTGGTAGTTTATTTTATTGGATATTTGCTATATAGAGTGTCTTGTGTTTGTGGATTCTTTTTGTTTGGATTGTATTATTAAATTGATAGTGTCTTGTGTAGGCTGTGGGCTGTTCCTAGCAGGGATATGTTTTAGATAGTGTGTAGTGTTGAGGGTCCAGGTATCACTTCTACATTTTTGTTCATATGTTTTTTATCCTGCCCAATTATTACAGGTATTGTTTTCACCTTCATGCCCCACACCTTGAATACTTCGATTTTGAGGTCTTTGTACTTTGACAAAAACAACTTCTCCACTTCTTTTTGGGCAATATTATTTTGCAGGCAGTGGGTTACTACATGTAACCTTAGGTATCCTCAAGTTTTCAGTTGTGTTTCAAGTGCTTAGAACCTTGTTTTTCATCCTTTTGGATGAATAGTTATGATGGGATTTTGTTCCACCAGGGTTTGCAGGATGTCCTCGTCAAGCTCTACAGATCTTCCAGGATGAGGCTCATCTTCTAGGCTGTAGTTTCCGGCTCAGAATTTCTGGAACCACCGTAGACACTGGCTTACACTTATTGTCTGATCCCCATATACTGCATTAATATTCCTCGCACTTTCCGTTGCATTGTTGAGTTTATTGAACTCACAAAGCAAAATATGCTCCTTTGTCACTTCTATTATAACTTTGAAAAAAATAACTGTTAAAATCGAACTGTACTCTTCAGTACTTGCACTAGGAATAAGAACAAGGTAATTACTTCCTGCAATTGAAAAAAACGCATTATTTAAGGGATGGCCCAATAATTTTCTTTATTGAAAGATTTTCTAGGAATATGTCATGGTAGATATGGCAGAATTAGAAGAGCGAGCGTGATAATTAGTTTAGGTGTTGAATTCAAATTTCAACTTTGGTTTATAATTCCAGATTTTACAAAAGACAAATGCTTGTATCCTTTGTGTTCCTACTCCATGCCTCCTAGGCTTGTTACTGTCTGGACTGGCACTGGGTGAAGGCTGCAATATATTTTTCAAATAGATTCTTCTACCTAGGGCTCAAATATATTCATAGTTAACCTATGTGATGGACGATGCCGTTTGTTAATTTTTTTAAAAAACTATTTTCATATTGAAAGAAACCTCTCCCTGCCAAGCTGTTACTCTCCACAACTCATATGTTATGGACATGGGAATAGAATGCTGAAGGAAATAATTGCAAGACTGATTGTTCAAGCTGAACCAACCAGGTGAAGACCTTGGGGTAAATCAAGAATGAGATGGTTGGATCCTTACTCTCAATTGGCCACTCTTGGGAATCCAGCTTGAAAGTGTAACAAGAATTGCTTTTGATAGGAACCTGTGCAGGAGGTACTTGAGGACTCTACTGCCACAACCCTCTTATGAACGGGATGCAAAAAATGGATGGATACCAATAATCTACAGGCATACTTTCTCTATAAATTTCTAGCTTTATGGCCATATGAGAAATTATTATAGAAAATGGAAGAATTAGTAGAAACCGAAGCGCTTTACATAAAAGAATCTGCTGTTTTTCGTCTCCTCAATGTCATGTCAACCTTTCTCTGCTCCCCAGCATGCTCTCTCTCTCTCTCTCTCTCTCTCTCTCTCTCATATAATTTTAACTTTGCTTCTCTTTTAGGTCTAAAGAAAGTTTCTGATGACCAGAAGACCCACAAAAACCCAACCTTACGAAAGGATGGAGCATGCCCTGTGAAATCACCTGCCAACGCCAGCTCTAAGAAAACTCCTTCCTATGGTGGCAATGCTCCAGTGACAAATGTTCCTCTCATAGAACTGCAGGACAAGAAATGGATCATCGTAAGTAAACACACTTGGCTTGACTTTTTTTTTTACTTTGTTTCTAACCCTGATGTGTTGGGTGGAGAGGCAAAAGTGGATTGATGGTCAGACAAGAAGTCCAACTCCCAACAGTGGTCCTCTCATGCATTTTTCACCCAAACATAAAAGTCCACCACATATTAGAGAATAGTGTTGCTCATTGTTGTTAGTGATGAGTGATTCATTAGCTTCAGTTCTTCCTTGCATTAGAAAAGCTATTTACAATGTGACCTATCCAGGAGGAAATCTATCTCTCTTCTAATGAACATTATGGAAATAAAAGTTCTGGCCACACGAAACCTTGTGATTTGCAAAAAGGAAAGAATTTCCTTCCTTTCTTCCTTTAGTTGATCTAACCCTTTAAATTACTTTCATCCAGCTTCTTATGCTGGTGTGCGTTGCTTAAAACTTCTTCAAACCCTTTTTCTAACCAGATTCCTTTCCTTTCTTGTTTAAAGAATTTATTCCATGTCTTTGCATTTTGAACTGGTATTGAATGTTTTGCTTGAGAGACATGACGACCATCATCACTGAAGCAGTGGCAACACACACACACACACACACAGGCTTCTATACAGTTTCTATCTACCAATTTCATCCACAAGACATGTTGGTCAACCCATACATGAGTGAGAGAGAGAGATATATATATATTTATATAGGTTCGCCACTGATTCTCTTTCCTGGTAATTCCTTTTTCTTACCTTCCAGGAATATCAAAACAACAACCAAAACATCCAGTTGACAGACACTAGCATGAAGCAAACTGTTTACATCTACAAGTGTCGGAATTCAGTTGTCAAAGTAACTGGCAAAGTTAATTCTATTGTTGTAGGTAAGTGCATCATTTTCATATCTTCTGTTTCATGTTTGCATTAATTCAAAAAGCCATCGAATCTTCCTGTTGCCAATCCTCACCACTTTCCAAGTAAGGTACTCGTTTTCATCTTTTATTTGTTTCAGTCGTTAGAGGTCATGCTGGGGCACCACCTTGAAGAATTTTAATTAAACAAATCAACTCAAATACTTTTTTTTTTTTAAGCCTAGTACTTATTTTATAGACAACACACACAGAGGCTTCTTTCAGTTTTCATCTACCAAACCCACTCACAAGGCTTTGTTCAGCCCAAGGCTATAGTAGAAGACACTCGTCCAAGGTACCATGCACTGGGATTGAACCTAGGGAAGCAAACTTCCTACCATGCAAGCCACACCTGAGCCAATTTTACTATAACCAACAGTCCTGCCTGTTGCCTCTCCTCTTTCAACGCAAATTCATCTGACTGCAGTTAATTTGTTGGCCTCTCTCCTCAGCTACTAACTTAGACTGAGATTCTTCCATGCTGCAAACTCTTTCCTGTTTGGTCAATTTACTGCAATCCTTCCCGTTCCTATCCAACTTTGAATATCTGGCATCAGGTGTTCTTCGCCTGGCCCTCTTTCCATTCTGTGAGTGCCTCCATCATTTCATGCCAAGTAGCTGGCAGGTGCAGAATGATTTGTTGGTTATTGAACAGATATAGTGCTGTAGATGAAGGAAAGTTGAGTACCAATGTCCAAGTTCTGTTGTACTACAGTGAACCCCATGCCAGACTCTGCCCCCACACTTTCCAGGAGATCATCATCATTGTATCTTCCGACATTTCCGTTATGTGCAGTTAACAATGTGTGGAAAGGGAGATAACCCCCTATCTACAAAAAACCACAGTGCATCTCGGACTACAATATTGTCTGGGATTTGCTTCACAGAACTGTTTCTTCATTTATAATTAGTCCAATGACTTCCTTATAGATACACCCACTTTTCCATGTTCATATGAGTGGGATGGAATATTTTAAAGCAGATTTTCTACGGCCAAATACATTGCTGTCATTAAAACTCTCATCTCTTTCCAAGGAAGCTAATATTTCCTCATAACAAGAGTTTCCACAGAAAACTGGATGGACACTCGTTTACAACCATCACATGATGTCAAGGCTTGAAGACAGTAAGACACCCATGCTTGACAAGCTTCTTTCAGTTTCCACTGTCAAGGCTTTGGTCAGCCCCAGAGATATTGTAGAAGCCACTTGCCTAAGGTACCACACTATGGAACTGAACCTGAAACGATGGAGTTGGGAAGCAAGCTTCTTACCATACAGCTATGCTTTTACTAATGTGTGTGTGTATGTAGATATGACATAACACATACAGGAAGCCAAATGTTCCATGAGGTGGTGACATCTACTGGTGATGAACTGAGGCCTGCCTTGTTGCTGTATCCCATGAAAGGCTGCTGAAGACAAGAGGCAAGACTTTTTGGTTGGCCCAAGGCTGTAACAGGCAAGTTTTGCCTTGCAGTAAGATGGAACTCCAAACCAGTTAGTAACAAAGCAAGCTCTCTCTCTCTCTCCCCACACAGTCATGCCTGCTGCATGTGATTGGGATAATAATTGAGAGACAATCATTATGATTGATGTTATTTAGCCATAAATCAGATTTGTTCAAGCAGACTTCCGATCAAAAATGTTTCAGCTATGACCAACCTCTCTTCTTTGTGGTTTATTTACAAAACAGATCAAATACAAAAGCAAAAAACAACACAAGTCCAATGGATGTTCACAATTAATTATTATTAAGTTTATAACTCAGAGAATGTATAATGTTTTGGGCATAATCTTTCATCAGATTATTCAATGTGTAAAGAGGGTGTGGTGTGCAGGATCTCTGGCTGTTATTTCTAGTCAGTGGAACAATCATGTCTTCTGATTATGACATTATTGGTGTTGGTGATATTTCTTTGTCCTCTTCATAAGTCTCATCTCTCTTTCTCTCTTCAGATAACAGCACAAAATGTGGAATTGTCTTTGATGATGTCATTTCTTCCATTGAATTTATCAACTGTTCCAGTGTTCAATCACAGGTGAGCTTAGACTTGCATTATAGAATTATGAATGAAGAACTTTAATTAGAGACATTTTTTTCCAAATCTAAAAGTCTTTCTATGCAACATTATTGTTAATTGCAAAAATAACTGATGTTCTAATTACTGTTACGTTCTGAACATATTGAAAATTGTCCTCTTTTGTAACCCTACGATTTTCACCATCTGATACCACCTCTCTTTCATTTATAGTTTTGTTTTTTTTTAATATTTTGTTTCAATTTTTAATTATTTTACATAAAGTAACTGGGAAGCTGTTTTAGTTACCATTGTTCTCAAAGAATGGTAGCAGCATTCCCAGCAATCTGTTTGGAGAGGACTTGGGTTCAAAAATTTCTAGTTGAACTCTCCTAACCCCAAATGTTTGACCACCAGCTTGCAAGCATTCAGGCCAAATTTCAAATTTAAGGCCACCTCCCTCCCATCAGTCTTGTAAGCCTTGTTAAATGGGCCAAGGGGCACCGTCTTCCTGCCTGACCAAAAGATTAAAAAGTAAAAAGTGTTGTTTTCTGAACTTTATATCTTAAATATCATCCGATCCTCATTGAAAAGTCTTTAGAGTTTGTTGTTGCTGGTTTGATTATTAAATCGAGCAAGTTGAATAAATCTTTCTGGTATATTTTTTTTTAAATGTTAATTTGTTGGTAGGAAGTAAATTCATTTTGTCTCGTTGATGACTTGGTATAGTTCTATCGGTCTTTGGCTTGAGAGATGGACGGTGAGGATCTGTGCACTGAGAAGAGGACCAAAATTCGGACAATTTGGTTACTAGAGCCAGTGATAAATGTTGAAGGTGACAGTATTCTCCTGCAACAGAATGTTAGTCTGGTTGCAGGGTTCAAGACTAGCAAATTTTGAGGGGAGGGGGACAAGCCAACGACATTGACTTCAGTTGTACTTTATTTAGTTAATCAACCCTGAAGAGATGAACTTTGGCAGGATTTGAACTCAGTACATAAAGAACTGGAAGAGATGCCACTAAGCATCTAAGTCAGACTCTACATGCTGCTTGCCACCTTTGCATTTAAAGGAGCAGAAACCAGCAGCCGAGATGAAGAGTGGAACCAGCAGCCGAGATGAAGAGTGGATACATATTTTGTAGTGAGGCCAAGTTTAGAGACATTTTAAATATTCATAAGAGAAAGCTAATCAGTTAGGGAGATGGTTTGTGTGTGTGTGTGTGTGAGAGAGAGAGAGAGAGAAACATTGAGATTTGTAACTAATGCCCTCTAGTGTTGGCAACATATCTGATTATGATTCAGTTGGCACTGAGTACCTGCTCAGGACATTTTGCTTGTCATCCTTTTGAGGTGAAAAAGCAAGACTTGTAAAAGCATCTCACCAAATGCTTTGCAGTATTTATTCCAACTTTTTATGGTTTGAGTTCAAATCCCTTCATGGCCTGCTTGAAGGTTAAACTATGTTTATCACTTCTACCTGGCATCTCAGGTGTGTTTACCAGAATTCACTTTACAAACAACATTCAAGCTATCCTCCTTCTCTTGCACCTTTCCTTTGGAAACCCTGTAAAGGGCCATGGCTACTGCCTTCCCCCTTGACCCCCCCCCCCCCCAAAAAAAATGTCATTTGCTACTTCAAGAGGTTATTATTGTTTTTCTTCCCATCCTTGCAACAGGTGACTGGCAAAGTTCCAACAGTGAGTATTGAGAAAACAGATGGATGTATGGTCTACCTTAGCCCCGAGTCTTTGGACACAGAGATCATCACTGCTAAATCTTCAGAGGTTAATGTTCTTGTCCCAAAAGGCGATGGAGACTACGTATGTATTCAATTGCTTCTTCATTTAACTTTGTTTCATGTAACATACCTTCTACTTGCTGCAGCCATGCTGGAGCACCGCTTTGAACAGTTTCGACATCAGTACTTCTTTTCAAGTTTGGTCCCACCTATTTTATTGGTCTCTTTTACCGAACTGCTGTGTTATGGGGTTGTAAAGCAAACAGACACTGGCTGTCAAGTAGTGGAGGAAGGGCAAAATACAGACACAACGATGCACACACATAGAGCTGCCACACAGTGGGACTGAACCTGAAATCAGATGGTTGCAAAGCAAGCTTCTTAACCACACAGCCATGCCTGTCTCAATCCTGTACCCTCGTATTTCAAGACAACTGACTGTGAGTAGCAGTCTGTTATGGAGGGAACCTTTCCCACTCCCAAACCTGCTACTGCTACTCATTTCATCTGAGTAGACTGAAGCAGTGTGAAATGAATTGTCTTGCTCAAGGGTTGTGCTGTTGTGGTTCAAGTAGTGAATTCACATAGGAGTATATATATGTATATATTCCAAGTAAGCAATTATCACACACACACACACTGCATATATAATCTACATTGTTGCTCTCTGCAACGCACGGACCTTTGAGTTTTCTTTCCATGAGCTTTTAGCACTGCTGATGACGTACAGACATCACAAGCATTTCATTCGGTATTTTGTGTGCATTGTCATTCAATGGATGTCCTCAACTCAGTTGTTGTTTGTTTTTTAAGCTTTTAAGTGTCTCCATGAAAAAAAGTCTAGTAGTGTGAGGTCCAATGAATGTGAAGGGGGGGGGTATTCTACTGAAGCTCTTCATCTTAGGGGCACCCTCATGTTACTAAGGTAGCGTAAAGCACCATCTGGCTGGAAATACTTACTCTTCAAAGTCTTGTAGAATGTTTAGCATTGATATTCCTTTGTAATATGTGAATATTCAGACCTGCAGGATGTGCAATTGTCAAAGTTAATCAAGCCAATTAATTTAAATGTAGTCTCATCACTACCAGCGATCTTTGCTTCTACATATCTTGCCAAGGACCCACTTCACTCTTTTAGTTCAGATCATCTTCAGGAACCATTCTTGGAATGTCACTTTTGAATACAGTGGGTGCTTGATTTTGAAATTCTTAACAATTTGCATGCCGCAGAGATTATCTGTCAGTTTAAATTTTTTTTTTCCCTTTTCAGACGGAGTGTTTTATTCCAGAGCAATTCAAATCAACTTGGAATGGTACAAGCATGTCAACACAATTTTGTGAATCATAGATGGAACAAGAAGGGCCTTTGCTCTACCAATTTACTTCTCAACACTACATCTTCCTACACCCCAGCCTGTGGATTTATGATGGGGGAGGGGGTGACATTCTAAAACTTTTTTTATACTTCTTTTTTGTCCTTCTTTGCCTGTCAATGCTACTGTCATCACAGAATGTCTTTGGCCTAATTATGCAACAATGTACTTAAAAATAAGATTTTTTTTTTTCCAAATTTTGTTTTTTTTATTTCATTTATATTACTATTGTACCATTTTGTATTCTTCAGAATCAGAGCAATTCTTTATTTCAAACACTATTTGAATAATACAATTATTAATGATAATCATTATAATAAATAAATTCTTTTAAATGTATGAGGGAGAGAGAGAAAGAAATGTAGAGAGTGCTGAGACTCTGTTGTTGAAGAATTATGATTTATGAAACTTTCTATACCCTCTCATCAAATTCCAATTTGAAAAAGAAATATATATATATATATATATATATATATATATAAATCAATCAATCAATAAATAATTAAATTAAATGTTATTTTAATCACTTGTCTTGTCATTCAATCTCTTATCTTCTTTTTAGCCACCTCCATTCACTGATGCTTTTTATGTGCTACCAGCATGAATACCAATCAAAGAGGACTGTCTGAAAAGTTCCATGGATGGGATTTCCTTGAAAGTTCCGAGGTCTTCCTGGAAATTTTCGAGGATGAACTACTTCCTGGAAAGTTCTGAGGAAGAAATACTTCCTGGAAATTTTCGAGGGTGAACTACCTCCTGGAAAATTCGGGGATGAACTACTTCCTGGAGAATTCCGAGGACTTCCCGGAAAATCCCGAGGTCTTCCTGGAAAGTTCCAAGGATAAACTTTCTGGAAATTTTCTAGGGCGAATTACCTCCTGCAAAATTCCGAGGATCAACTACTTCCAAGCAGTTGATCTTTTCGCGGGCGCCTGCCAACGCGCTGTGGGCTGGTTTAACTTTTCCAGGCGTCCCTCTCGACTCAACATCTCCCCAGCCGAACTCTCGGCCCTTCGATCCGGCTGATAAGGGTGGAGCCGTAGTGGTATGGCGCGCGGACCTCTACAAGGCCGAAGCTCTCCGTCAACTTCGAGATACCTCATTCTACCGCCCTCTGCCCTCCGACCCCACGCCCAGCTACCAACAGACTGTGTCCTCCACTATCCATGACCTCATCCTCTCCTCCCGTCTCCCCGCCACCGCCTCCAACCTTATTGTTCGCACCCCACGCACCCCCACCATTTACTTCCTCCCCAAGATCCATAAACCGAACAACCCTGGCCGCCCCATCGTCTCCGCCTGCAACTGCCCCACCGAGCTTATCTCAAAATACCTAGACCGTGTCCTCGCCCCCCTAGTGGCTTCTCTCCCTTCCCACATTCATGACACTAACCACACGCTTCGTCTATTCAACTCTTTCTCTTTCCCTCCCGGCCCTTCTAAGCTTCTCTTCACTCTAGACATCCAGAGCCTCTATACAGTGATCCCCCACGACGAGGGGCTGCGTGCCCTGAAGTTTTTTCTAGACCAACGCCCCAACCCACAACCCGACACCTCCACACTCATTCGTCTGGCCGAACTTGTCCTATCTCTCAACTGCTTCTCGTTCGCGGGAGATATCTATCAGCAGTTCTCGGGAGTGGCCATGGGGACGAGAATGGGCCCCAACTACGCGAACCTCTTCATTGGTTATGTTGAGGCCCAAATATTCTCCAGTTTCACTGGTCCTACTCCCGAACTGTACGGTCGGTATATCGACGACTGTATCGGTGCCACCTCACTCTCCCGCGAACATCTTGACTTGTTCCTCTCTTTCGTTCAGTCTTTCCTCCACTTCTCCTGTACTGTCTCTGACACCTCTGTCCCCTTTCTCGACATTTCGGTCAGCATCCTCTACTCCGCCCTTAGCACCTCCATCCACTACAAACACACACTCACACTCCTATCTCAACTTCTCCTCCTCCCACCCTAGACACACAAAACTTTCCATCCCCTATTCCCAATTCCTCCGTCTACGCAGACTTTGTAGCGACAGCCATGACTCTGAGACTCAGTCTCAACTCATGGCTCACCACTTTTGCCTGCGTGGATATCCACCCACCACCATCCACACCGCCCTTGCCAGAGCACGTTCTGTGGACCGTGCATCTGCTCTCTCCCCCCGAACCCGCCTCCCTTTTCCCCTCACCTACCATCCCACCACCCTACCCCTCCAACTCTCCGAGCTTTTCGGCGCCTCCAGTCCTACCCCTCCACCTCCCACATCTTCCCTAATCGACCCCTCCCCTCCTTCAAACAAGCCCACAACCTACGGGACCTCTTGGTCCACAGCTTCTTCCCCAACCCAACCTCCCAACCTGGCTCGTTCCCCTGCTCCCGCCCACGCTGCCGCACTTGCCCTTACCTCTCCAACACCACCCTCCTCACCAGCACCCATCACCGACCCTATCGCATCACTGACTCCTTCACCTGCACTTCTACCAACATCATCTATTGCCTCTCCTGCTCTCTCTGCCATTCTCTGTACATCGGACAAACGGGGCGCCGCCTGGCCGACCGATTCGCGGAACACCTCCGAGACATCAACGTTGGCAATGACACCCCGGTGTCACGCCACTTTCGTTCTGCCGGCCACTCCTTGCAGCAACACCTGTCTGTGTTTGGATTGTCCATGCACAGGGGCCATCCGGACTCCCGTTTGCGCCGTGAACAGGAATTAATCTTCTCTCTTCGTGCCACATGGGTTCAACTCCCCTCCCCTCTTCATCTAACCCCCCTCCTCCTGTCTCTCTCCCCCACCCTCCCTCCTACCACCTATCTCTCCCCCTCCCCTCCTGCTCCGACTCCTACTTTGTACCTCTCTGGAAAAGAAGATATAAATTTGCCAGGTTTTTGTCTCTCTCACCAAGGTCATCAGCTGTCGAACGCCGACGAAGGGAAATAACCCTGAAATCCGGATACGTTCGTGCTGCTGATCGAGGTGAGAGGGATAACTTCCCTTGGCAAACAGGACACAGTCGTGTGTCGATAAGCCAGCTGGAGGAGATGTCCTCCTGGGGCTAAAAGCAACAGTAACATCCACCCCTAGGGGTCAGCCACACTTAAGTCGCAATATACTACACTTTATCGTGCAGTTACTGTTAATACTTCATTTAGAGAATTAACATTGCTTATATATATGTATATATATATATATATATACATGTATATATGCATGTATATTCGGCAACTGGCCCCGATGGTTTCCCAGCTGTCCTCTTAAAGTCGTGTAAACAAGAACTAGCAGGACCACTCCGGATACTCTTCTAGAGTTTCCTTGCAAATGGTAAACTTCCCAAAAAGCTGAAGGAAGGCACCATATGTCCTATCCATAAAGGTGGAAGCAGAGCAGAGGCTGGGAACTACAGGCCCATCTCTCTGACTTCACATATTAGCAAAGTCATGGAACGAATTGTCAGAAGGAGATTGATTGCGTTCCTAGAAGAAAATGACTTGCTGAATGAGACCCAGCATGGTTTCCGTCCAGGTAGAAGCTGCCTCATGCAGCTCTTGCAGCATTATGACTGGGTCCTGAAGCAGCTACTTGACCATTCAAATGTTGATGTGATATATCTCAACTTTGCAAAAGCCTTTAACAAAGTTGATCATGGCTTGATATGTCACAAGCTGCGAAACCTTGGCATAGCTGGTAAATTAGGAGAGTGGCTGCATGACTTCCTGAATGGTTGACGTCAGACAGTTGCAGCCAATGGAGAACTATCTAGGGAAACACAAATATTGAGCGGTGTTCCACAAGGAGCTGTTCTGGGGCCACTACTGTTCATAGTGGCCCTTCTGGACATGCCCACGGTCACTCGGAGAGCCACTGTCACTAGCTATGCTGATGACACAAAGATATCTCAGGCAATAAAGAATCCTGATGATATTGTAAGCCTGCAGAATGACCTAAATGCAATATATGAGTGGGCAGAGCAAAATAATATGCAGTTCAATGCAAAAAAATTTCAAGTACTGCGCTACAAGACCACAAGCACCTCCCAACTGGCATACACAGGGCCTGGAGGTACTGCAATCCCAGAACCACTAACAGTAAGAGATCTGGGCATCAACACGTGTAGTGATGCATCATTTCATATGCACATTGTCAAGTTGACAGCAAAGTGCAGACAACTAGCAGGGTGGATACTGAGGACATTCTGTACAAGGGATCAAAAAGTCATGTTGACTCTGTGGAAGACATTTGTTCTGAGCCGCCTAGACTATTGCTCTCAGCTGTGGTCACCACACAGTGTTAAGCGGACAGCAGAACTCGAGGCAATTCAGCGGCACTATACAAAAAAGATCGCCACAGTCCAACAGATGAACTACAGGGAGCGACTGAAGGCACTAGGTCTCTACTCCCTGGAGCGCAGGCGGGAGAGATCTGTAATAATATACATATGGAAAATACTGGAAGGACTAGTGCCAAACTTTGGCATCAAGTACTACAGGAATGCCCGCACGGGTCGCCACTGCATGGTGCCAAAGGTACCGTCCACTGCATCTCACATAAGAACGAGATACTGCAGCAGCCTCGGTTTCAGAGGACCTCAGCTCTTCAATGCCCTGCCAAAACATTTGAGAGACATGCAAGACATGGATGCGGAGGTCTTCAAGACAAAACTTGACACTTTCCTCTCCACAATACCAGACGAACCAATGGCTCGTAATGAGACGCAGTTTAGGGCAGCTATGTCAAATTCTCTTATACACCAGATGTGCCATCAAAACTCTTGATTGGACCATGTCAGGTGGGGGAGACGAGCTATGCAAGGAACGTGAAAATCATGGTGGTGCACCAGCATGACCGCAGCCACTTGGCTGAAACACATAAATAAATAAATAAATATATATATATACATGCATATATATATATATATGCATGATGATGATGATATATATATATATATATATATATACATGCATATGTATATATATATATATATATATATATATATATATATATATATATATACATGCATATGTATATATATACATGCATATGTATATATATTATATATGCATGTATATATATATATATGTGTATATACATATATATAGATATCTGTATGTGTATGTATGTATATATACATGCATGTATCTGTCTCATTCCAGGGAGAAAAACTAGAGGTAGTTGATAGCTTTCGCTATCTGGGTGACCAAGTTAGTAGTGGGGTGGGTGCTCTGAAAGTGTAGCTGCTAGAATAAGAATAGCCTGGGCAAAGTTCAGAGAGCTCTTACCTCTGCTGGCGACAAGAGTAAAAGGCAGATTGTATGACGCATGTGTACGAACAGCTATGCTACATGGCAGTGAAACATGGGCTGTGACTGCTGAGGACATGCGTAAGCTCGCAAGGAATGAAGCCAGTATGCTCCGCTGGATGTGTAATGTCAGTGTGCATACCCGACAGAGTGTAAGTATCTTGAGAGAAAAGCTGAACATAAGAAGCATCAGTTGTGGTGTGCAAGAGAGGCGATTGCGCTGGTATGGACATGTGGTGAGAATGGATGAGGATAGCTGCGTGGCACGCAAAGAAAAAACAATCAACCTTTGAACGTTGGATCTGACAGAGGCAAAGTGGCTGGATCTGATGGAGGTGGGGTGGCCGAGTTCCTTTCGAGCATTGGGCCTCATGGAAGCAAAGTAGCTGTGCTCCATTCAAGTGTTGGTCCCCACGGAGGCAATGACCAAGACCTTTGGCATTATGTTGTGCTTGAGAAGAAAAAAATCAGTTATGGAAGATACCGGTGTCATGTAAAAGCACCCATTACACTCTCGGAGTGGTTGGCGTTAGGAAGGGCATCCAACTGTAGAAAATTATGCCAAATCAGACTGGATTCTGGTGCAGCCTTCCAAGCATGCCAGCCCAGTCAAACCATCCAACCCATGCCAGCATGGACAATGGATATTAAATGATGAATATATTAAGAATGGACAAAAATATAATCCTCCTTACTCATTGAAAACAATATTAAAATATATAAAATATTGTAAATACTTAAGACTTATAATTCGCTTAATATCTGAGCGTAGAAAATACAGTAAATCCATATTGAAGTTTAAAATCCAGAAGTTGATATCTGACGGCCTTTTCTGAGGACATAGTGGTGCAAGTATGAATTTAGATTTTATTCAATAACACTGCCTCCTTCATCAAGGAAGATTCAACCGATAAGATTACATTTGTTATGAGCTATGGTGGAATCCTTTGCTGACAACCTTTCTAAAGAGTTACATTTATTATTCTGGCGGATGTTTTCGTTTTATATCAAACTACTATTGAGAAGAAGCTGTTAATAATACTAGAGGTGGTCAGTTGAAGAAGGACTAAACTGAATTTCATATTTCAGATGTACTGGAATTATGGTTTCACTGTGTAGTTTATGTAGAGTTAACTAAATGCTTAAGGGTCGAATAATACCTGTGTCTACAAGAGAAGATGACATCCAAAAACTTATTTAACATTGAGTAGTTTATGCAGAATAGTTAAGGATTCCCAAATACAAAGAATACATTTACACGTGTGTGAATTATAAGTTGGGTGGGGAGTGCTTCTATTGGCCAAGATAATTTATACTGTACATTTTGTACTTTATGGTTGTGGATAGTTAAAGATGTAGATAATATTAATAAAAGAATTCATATGTGCATGATATCTACGGTTAAAATCTACAGTACTCCCTGCATATATCATTACATTTTATACATTCGAATATCGTTTTTAATAAGTCGGGCTACATTTTTGTACACTCTTAAAATATTAACATATTCATATATTCTTCCCTCTTCATAGTCACCCACGTCTCGCATTGACAATCAAAAGGTCCCTTGATAGCGTTGAGTTGAATGCAGTGCTGAAATCTTTGGATATGAAATCTGGGTTTACACATACATAAAAAAATAGGAATAAACACTAGTTTATATTAAAAGTTCCCCTGCACATTTCAACAATTGCGATCGAAGTTCCAAATGTATTTAGATACTCAACTATAATGTATCCTCAAAGAACACTTTATTGTATCAAATTACAGATGTCCCAATAAACACAATAAAGTGTTCCGTAAGGATCCGTTGTGGTTGAGCATCTGTATGCATGGGGAACTCCAACTGCAGGGTTTCAAACAACCATAATATTAATTTGTATTTATTCTAATTTTCCCATATTTGTTTGGTAACTCATAACTAACAAAAAGCAGACTGGGCAATGGAAACCTACGTAAAGCTCTCCACACAACAGTAGCAGCCAGTAATACGTGCACACACACACTGGATAAAGAGAGATAATTCTAGGTGAAGCTAAAGTAAAAATTAGAATTAGTTCCCTTCAAAGACAAATTCCATTACCTCTTTTCATGCGAGTTTCATATTTTAGACAATGACGTGACGAGACGATTTTATTTACTTAATTTTACTAATACACGACTCCCAGTCAAATAAAAGGCACCAAAACAACAACTTAGCTGAAATATTGATTCACTACCATTTCTTCAATGAAGAGGTAAAACCTAACGAAGCTTTTTTTCCCTCTGAAAACGCAAAATACAATCGTTTCAAAACATGGACAAAAAATAACGAAACAGAAATTACTTTATAAGTCGTAGAGGCTGTTCAGAAATTACGATAAAGAGGAACGGGGCCGATATATGTTTCGATACCCCACAGAATGCAAGAAGACTAAATAGTTCAACTAATGACTTTTCAAATAATGTAAAAACTTGTCACCATTAAATACTAAGATATTTGAAGTGGGTTTTTGGTTTTATGTGTGTATGGTCGTCTTATTTTCATAAAATGTGCTCAGCAGTCCAGGCTTTGTAAGTTAAGAAACTATGTAAAAAGAATTCTTCATATTCCAACCAGAACTTGTTGGGTGACTCACGACCTCCAAACCAATGACCATTTATTACAATGGTTTTTACCAGCGACCCTTCCAAATTCGTCCATCGAAATCTTCTGGTTCCTCGCTTGGTATCACTTCCGGCGTTACACGCATGTGTCTCATGTCTATAACTTTCCCTTCCAAATAGATTTTATTATTTAACGTAAATCTTCTTCCTTTCCTCTTGGTTAATTTATTATAATCACCTCTTCTACCTTCTGTTGGTTCCATTGCTCTGAATAGGAGAAGAGAAATATAGAGCAGATCCATTGACCCACGGAGCTTCCATCGTCACGTATTTCATTCATCGCCTCCACCTTTTTTCCTGGAGAGAATGTGCTTGTCCGTGTCGTTTGTTAGGACCTGGTGTCTTCCCATTTCTTCTGTTCCAATGTTAATGGATACATAAATCCGTATAAAAAATACCGAGCCTTGACATCTTTTCTGTTCGGATGTCAGCGTCAATTTTCTGTTCGAATTGATTTCGTATTCAGTGTTATAACATCTTTATCGGCTAATTAATGACGTGAAAGTAATTTTCGCTGTAAATCAATCAATAAATAAAGAGTTATTAGTAATTAAACTTTAAAAATTTTGGTAACTTTAGCCAATTGTAAGCCACAGACACTTTCATGTCTGTTTCGATAGTAACAAGAGGACATAAAACTTGCCTATTTCTTTGAAAAGTCTGCGAGGAAGCACCTGTTGATAACAGTGTTGTTTACTGGTTTCTTTTCGTCATTGAACAGAGGTGGTTGTGCTAAAAATAACAGCTAAATAAGATATTTTCGATAAATCTTTCAATTTAAAGTTTATTTGCCAACATCTCACTCAGAGAATTAAAACTGTTTTTCTCTTTTAAATAAACATAAACATTTAATTACTCGAAAGAAAATTACCGGAGAACTTTCGTGCTAAAAATAACAGTTAAATAAAATTTATTTACATGAAAGAAAACTACCGGAGACAACAAATATTGACAACATGTTATTTTCAGGACGACAAAATTTGCAGTAACGTACAGAATGACAGCTTCCAAACCCTGTTTCCTGACTGGGTGAAAATGCTCAAACTTTGAACCTCTAAAACTTTTTAAAAACATTTTTCTGGAAAAAAAAATGAAATAACTCCAGCAATTCAGTTTGGGCAAGTGTATTAGAAATTTTAAAATTTTCAGTAAACTTTAATTTTTGGAGCCAGTGGCATCCAAACAGAAAAGATCCGAGCCTTGCAACACAGTAAACAAGCATAGTTTGGGCAGCTGAGCATCGTTAGGGGTTATTGGGGGACACACCAACTGTATTTTACAACTGAGCATATCGTGTTAGCCAAGATCAGTGACGAATGAATCAGAGATTGATGAGGCTACATGTATTGATCCAAAGTACTGCATTGACAGAACTGTAAAAAAACAAAAAAAAACATCAGACAAAGTATTTGTTGTAAGTTCAAATCCCAGCATGGCCACTCAGCTAAAAGTCTTCAGGCTAAGTTTCTAGTTGAAAGATACTTTCCTCCTATCCCATCAGTCTTTGAGACCTTATGTCGGGCTGCTGCCTTCCTTCCTGACTAAAAGCAAATGTTTAAATCAAAACTCATACATAAATAGTTCAACTTACCCTATTTGCTTGCAAATAAGAAGCATTCTTGCATAAGATGTACCCCTATTTTACAAGCATATTTTGTGGGAAACGACAAATTTAGTACACTTCATCATACACCTAGAATATTACTTTTCCAGATCTGGTGACATACTTCACTCTCTGTGTAATGTTTAGGGATGGAATCATGGTGTGGGTGTAGAGTTTCTTTCTTATGAACAAATGTAGGTGAAAGTTAGTTAAACTTTCACCAACATCCGCACATGAATATATACTGTTGGTGCTAAGAAGAGCATTCAACCATAAAAATCATGCCAAAACTAAGATGTTAGAGTAATATGGGGTACTTTGACCGGCCAGATCCTGCTGAACTGTTCACATGGAAAATCAATTGGATATAAAATTATGATGATGATCCTTCATGATAAGATGTTACTCAAGCGCTGAGTTTTCCAATTAGTATGTATTTTACTCGTCAGAAGGCATCATGTGAAGGTTTCATTTTTGAAGTTAACCCATTCTTGCAGATTGTCTGTTGAAACTGACAATTTATAAGGGTATAAAACTTGATACAAATTATGACTTGTGTATGATCTCTATTAAAGAATGAAACATGTTCTTAATGCATATGCAGTCTGTATCAAACAGAAATCAATGAAGTTTTTTTTCAGTTGTTATTTAGGTCAAAATAATATCTGACTTTTCAGGCAATTTCATTCACTAGAAAAATTTTGGCATGAATGGGTTAAGGCAGATATTACACTGTTTTGAGATTTTATCAAATTCGTAGCATCTCAAACAAAGCCTGTAGTTCTTTGTTTCATTAATATATGCCTCTCTACTATCCATATCACGTTATATTTGATGCTACCATCTTTCAATTGGATCTGGTATTTTCTCATCTGGACATTTCATCCTTCTTTCTTCACTTTGTCTTTCTCTTCTTTTATTTTTTTTACCACCCCTAAACACCTCCCCATCTTAACTTCTTTTTCTTCTCCTTTATTTTTTTTTTTATTCTACTGCCTATTAATTTTGTTTGTTCTTTTTATAAGAAGTTGCTCACCATTCACTCAAACTTTTCTCATTTTCAAAGAAAAAAAGGGGGGGGTTGGGTATAAAGAGATCTGTGAGCAGTTTACCATGAACTTCGTTCGTGCACAATTTAACTGATTCTGAAAGACAGAGAGACAGAGAGAAACGAGAATCAAGTCCAGCATGTGACTGGTGTTTTATTGATTAATTCCAAAAGAATGAAAGTTAAAGCTCAACTTAGCTGGATTTTAAGTTTGTGTGTGTGTGTGTGTGTGTGTGTGTGTGTGTGTGTGTGTGTGTGTGTGTGTGTGTATAAGGGGTGTGCCATCTGGGTAGGCAACCAAGGAAGTGCCTACTCAGATCAAAACTATAATTATTAAATATAAAATGTAAGTGATTTCCAATTTATTATAGAAAATTTCTAATTAAATACATGGAACTCATTGGTATAATTCAGTAAAAGATTATTATTTTAGTATAAGACAGGATATATATATATATATGTATATATATATATAATTTATATAAGGGCATTAACTATATAGTAATGCCTCACGCTTAGAGGGACTAAATATGTTGCTTATTTTTGGGTAGTTTTTGACTTATTTAGTCCCTCTAAGCGTGAGGCATTACTATATAGTTAATGCCCTTATATAAATTATATATTTATGGGAAAAAAACGATGAGTTTTTTTTCCTTAGGGGTTTTTTTCACGCTGACTACTTGATAAATTCTTGTAAAGATTTTATCCTATATTATATTATATATATAAAGTGTAGTATATTGCCACTTAAGTGTGGCTGACCCCTAGGGGTGGATGTTACTGTTGCTTTTAGCCCCAGGAGGACATCTCCTCCAGCTGGCTTATCGACACACGACTGTGTCCTGTTTGCCAAGGGAGTTATCCCTCTCACCGCGACCAGCAGCACGAACGTATCCGCTGGTCGCGGTGAGAGGGATAACTCCCTTGGCAAACAGGACACAGTCGTGTGTCGATAAGCCAGCTGGAGGAGATGTCCTCCTGGGGCTAAAAGCAACAGTAACATCCACCCCTAGGGGTCAGCCACACTTAAGTGGCAATATACTACACTTTATCGTGCAGTTACTGTTAATACTTCATTTAGAGAATTAACATTGATTATATATATATATATATATATATATATATATATATATACATACATATAATATATACATATATATATATAATATATACATACATATAATATATACATATATATATACATATACATATATATATACATACATATATATATATACATACATATAATATATACATATATATATACATACATATAATATATACATATATATATATATACATATATCTACATTCATAAATACATACACAAACGTGCACATATATAAATACACACATATATACATACAAACATGTATATACACACACACACACACACATATATATATATACATATAAGTGTGTGTGTGTGTGATAATGCATTTTAGTATTAAACCCACCTGTCATGATTAAAGCTCTAGAATGCATTAAATGTAGAGACACGAAAGCAGAATTATTTCTGCTTTCATGCAGTGTCATTACAGTGTGGCAAAAAGTGTGTGCGCATGTGTGTGGAGCTC